>NC_081841.1:78189557-78334267 GCF_963259705.1 Myotis daubentonii | reverse complement strand
TCTTATTCTTAGAGTACAGGCACTCCAAGGATGGAGAAAGGAACTGAATATCATATGGAGACTATCAAATATAGAAAATATATGTATTAGAAATTGATAGGCCAGATTTTTATGCTAATTTGGGGAAATGTTGTATGGGAAATTTAAATGAACAGATTTTACAAGTCTATTAACTTTCATCCCTCTAACCTGAATATAATAAACTGGATATGATAAATAGATTTATTAACTTTCATGGTCACTTGAAATTGTTTAAAAAGAATCTTGGCTACTTAGAAGAGAGTGTGATGGTTGGTTAGTGATTTGTCATCGGGTTAAAAGGGCACAGTGGCAATGCGTATTACCCTATTTAAAATTAAATATGAAAACTTTGACCATGTAAATAATAGTAGTTAGAATTTAGTGTGTTGTGTTCATGTTACTTTTATAGGAGCTCATGAAATGCTAAAGTGGTATGCAGCCATATGAGCTGCTGTAAATTTTTGCTTAACCGGAATTCCCATCACATTTAGGTTTCACCTCCTTTTGTTACTTTTTATCTCCTCATTTGGTAGAAGTACAAAAAGCAATAAATTGAATAGGGTTAGTTGGTGCATGAAGAAGTTTTAAATGAGTGGAGGCAGAGATACTCATTGGACTATATTTCCAAGCTGTTGTCTTACGGAACACTTTTTCACATTAATAGTTGTACCACCATCGCCCTAACTGGTTTGCTCAGTGGATAGAGCATCGGCCTGTGGACTAAAGGGTCCCAGGTTCGATTCTGGTCAAGGGCATGTACCTTGGTTGCGGGCACATCCCCAGTAGGGGGTGTGCAGGAGGCAGCTGATCGATGTTTCTCTCTCATCGATGTTTCTAACTCTCTATCCCTCTCCCTTCCTCCCTGTAAAAAAAAATATAAAATATATTTTAAAAAAAAATAGTTGTACTACCAGAAAGGCGGGGGAGGCAGTATTCCCTACTTAAATGCTGAGTTAAACACAAACCAGTTTCTTCTCTCAGCACTTCTCAAACCATTCAATATGGTGTGATCTTCCTGGAGACATGTTAGAATGTATAGCATTTTCTAAATTAAAACACCAATGTCAACAAACAAGCTCCTCGTCATCCATATATATAAAAGGCTAATATGCAAGGTGTTCCCTCAAGGGTTCGATCGCTTGCTATGACATGTGCTGACCACCAGGTGGTGGTGCAGAATGAAGGAAGTCCCCGGCTGGCAGCCAGAAGGCCCTGATCTGCCCTGATTGCTGGCCAGGCTTAGGGACCCTACCCATGCACGAATTTTGTGTACTGGGCCTCTAATATTGTTATAAAAATAGGAAGTATCTTTTATATCTAAAAACCTAAAACTCTAGACCTGGCCTGTGTGGCTCAGTTGGTTGGGGTGTTGTCCCATACACTGAAGGGTTGCAGGTTCAACGTTCTCTGTCACATCAATGTTTCCCTCTCTTTCTTCTCTCTCTCTGTCTCCCACTATGTCCATCACTCTCACTCTCACTCTCACTCTCACTCTCCACCCATTTCTCTTCCCGTCCCCTTACTCTAGGATCCATAAGAATATCCTTGGGTGAAGATTAATTAATTAATTTTTAAAAACTTAGAACTCTAGGGAGTTGATGTATAGACAGAATGAAAATTATGAGATAGAGCCCTGCAATACAAAAAGAAAACTAAAGTAATACTAGTCATTGGAGGGAAGTTTTTTTATTGTTGTTTAGCAAGACTCTGACTTATATTTGTTTAACTCTTTAATTATTTCACAGCATAGATTGCATGCTTTTGAAATTATGCATGTCCTAAGACAGAATGGAACATAGGCTTAGATTTTTAAGATGAGATTTAGTGAAAATAAATGCTAAATTCTCTATATCAGAAAATCAATTACCCAAGAGAAATGCTGATTTTAAAGAAGTTCATGTATAAAACCACTTGAATTTTTAGAGTTCTTTTATTGTGAACAAGAATATGGATCTGCCAAAAACATTATTAATAAATGTGCAAGGACACAAGTACAGGGAGTGCTGCTTACTCACTAGTCATCCTGTATCCTGAGGGTTGCATTCAGTCCTACCCATTGTACCATATAGGCATAGACAGTCTAGAGTTTAGCCAGTAACTTGAGATATGACCTTAGGAAGTGTTGTAGGGAATCACAAAGGGGCTAAGGAGATAGTTGTTTTTTTAAAATCTATAGTTAGGAAGAATTTGAAAAATATGATATGTAAGTATGATTAGTTCTATGTAATCTAAAAGATTGTCAGATTGCATTGTTGAATTTCAGAGTGGATGTAACCATTTTCTGAAGACTAGTTTTCTTAAAATATATTGAAAGTGCTAAACTTGTATGTTTCACTCACACATTCATATGTAACAGCATTCACAGTTATTGTATCTCCAACTAACGATTATTATATATTACTGTAGATCATACCTCACTCCTGTTAGAGATGAAGAGTCTGAATCCCAAAGAAAAGCAAGATCTAGACAAGCAAGACAGTCTAGAAGGTCAACACAGGTATATTTAATGTTTGTAATATATGAAACTTTAAAATAAGTTACCTTTTCCTTTTTTACTGTGCTATAAATATATTGATGTCATTATATAATGTGAGTAAATCTTTAAAAATAAAAGTTGCTTTAGTTCTAGCCAGTGTGGCTCAGTTGGTGGGGCATCGTCCCTTGCACCAAAAGGTTGCCAGTTTGGTTCCTGGTCAGGGCACATGCCTAGGTCTTGGGCTCTATCCCTAGAGGTATGCGGGAGGCAGCTGATTGATGGTTCACTCTCACATTGATGTTTCCATCTCTTCCTCTCTTTCTAAAAATCAGTAAAAATATTTTTAAAAGTTGTTTTAGTACCCCTCTCAGTATTTTTTTATATGATTACACTGTTAATATTGTATTTTATCTAATTAGCATATGCCTTGTATCTGTTTGAGTATTTTTTATTTCTATTGTGATATCTGGCACAGAATATCTGTGTTAAAATGAATTAATCATATGTGATTTCTAATAATTACTAAAGAATTCCAAGAATATTTGGAGTTTGGGGAAATGGGTCTATTTGGTATATTAAATAATTGCTGTGCAAGTATGAGAAAAATGACACTCAGACTGGTTATCATCTCATTACCTCCTCCTTGCCACTGTAATTATATTCCATATATCCCTTTGTGTCTTTCTTTTCCCCCAGTTGAGCACCAAAGTCCTGGGTCAGCTATTTCAGCATTACCATTACTCACATGTCAAGCTAAACTATTTGCTAGAATATTAACATATTTTTTTGTCTTTATACTTTTATTTCTTAAAATCTGACCTGTTCTTCAAGGCTTAACCTTCAAAATTATTTTTTTACTGAAATCTCTGTGGGTATCTACACTAATAAAAGAGAAAAATGGTAATTGGCGTACGACGATACCCTTTTCATTGGCTAATCAGGGCTATATGCAAATTAACTGCCAACTATGATTGGCAGTTAGCTGCCAACAAGATGGCGGTTAATTTGCATATGTAGGCACAATGCAGGGAGGCGAAAGGGAAAGCAGGAAGAAGCCCCCTGCCACTGACAGTGATCGGAAACCCAGGGGGGAGCTAAGAGCTGGGGGACAGGGCAAAGGCGGCCCTGGGGCTGCCTTTGCCCTGCCCCCCAGCCATGATCGGAGAATCAGGCGCCTTTTCCTCCCTGGCCAGTGATAGCAGGAAGTAGGGGTGGAGCCAGCGATGGGAGCTGGGCACGGTCGAAGCTGGCAGTCCCGGGAGCTAGGGGTCCCTTGCCTGGGCCTAAAGCGGAGCCCACGATCACGGGGCCGCTGCAGCTGCAGGTCCCCACTGCCCAGGCCGGACGCCTCAGCCAGAGGCGTTAGGCCTGGGCAGGGGCGGAGCCTGCAACCGTGGGGAGCTGGGGGTCCCCTGCCCAGGCCTGACACCTCTGCCGGAGGCCTCAGGCCTGGTCAAGGGGCCGATCCGGTGATTGGTGATCAGAGGGTGATGAGGGTCAACTCCTCTGGCCGAGGCATCAAGCCTGGGTTGGGGGGCAGAGCCGGGGATTGAGGGGATATGATGGTCCCCTTGCCCAGGCCTGAAGCCTGGGTCAGAGGCGTCAGGCTTGGGCGGGGGGTGGAGCAAGCGATCAGAGGGAGATGGGGGTCCCCTGCCCAGGCATGATTCCTGGGCCAGAGGCCTCAGGCCTGGGCGGGGGCCAGAGCCAGTGATCAGGGGGAAATGGGGGTCCCCTGTCCAAGCCTGACACCTCTGGCGGAGGCGTCAGGCCTGGGCAAGGGGCCGATCAGGCGATCGGAGGGTGATGGGGGGCTACGCCACTGGCTGAGGCATCAGGCCTGGGCTGGGGGCAGAACCAGTGATGGGGGAAAATGAGGGTCCCCTGCCCAGGCCTGACACCTCTGTCAGAGGCGTCAGGCCTGGGCAAGGGGCCGATCCTTCGATTGGAGGGTGATGGGGGTCAACGCCTGAGGGCTCCCAGTATGTGAGAGTGGGCAGGCTGGGCTGAGGGACACTCCCCCCCACACACACACCCAGTGCACGAATTTCGTGCACTGGGCCCCTAGTATACATATATAAAACCATAAATACATATAAGTTTGATATATAAACTGATTTTTTGGCTTTTTCTTCATTTGCTGACATTTTGGGAGTATTTATATTCATAATGGTATTTTTGTCATCCATGCTATTTTGTTAATTAGTTGGATATAGAGACAATTTCTTACACATTTTATTTTTTACCTCTTTTATTATGCTTGTTTCTGATGATTGTTCATAGAATGAATGTGAATTGCTAAGTAGAAATTGTTTAATTTTGCAAACCAATTTCAAACATGCATATTTGACTTTTAATTCACATTTCCTTTACTTATAGTATTCCTTCAAAGTGACCTTCAATGCCTCATAATTAAATTTATCATTTTTATGTACAGGGGGTGACATTGACTGATCTTCAGGAAGCTGAAAAAACAATAGGAAGAAGTCGTTCTATTCGAACCAGAGAACAAGAAAATGAAGAAAAAGAAAAAGAGGAAAAAGAAAAACAAGATAAAGAGAAGCAAGAAGAAAAAAAGGAGTCAGAAACCTCTCGAGAAGATGAATATAAGCAAAAGTACTCCAGAACATATGATGAGGTAAATAGTATACCAATGACACAGCTAGGTAAAATGGTAGGAATAATTTCTGTGACTTTCAAAATCCAAGGGAGATTTGTATGCCAGCAAACCATATACAAAATACTCAAAAGGGTTTTAATAGATATCCGAATTATTTTGACATGAGTAGAACATTACTTTTTCATTGAAATAAATTTAAGTGTTCTATGTTTTTAAGTGTGTTTAATATTTTAAATGGATTTTATATCTAATATTTTACAGACTTATCAGCGTTACAGATCAGTATCAACTTCAAGTTCAACCACTCCATCCTCTTCACTTTCTACCATGAGCAGTTCACTCTATGCTTCAAGTCAACTAAGTAGGCCAAATAGCCTTGTAGGTATAACTTCTGCTTACTCACGAGGATTAACAAAAGAAAATGAAAGAGGTAAGAAGACCAAATTTTGAAAAAACTTTGTTTCCTTCAAATCATTTGAATTGGTTTTTCTAATTAATATTTCTTTTTTTTTTTTTTTTTTTTTTTTTTTGTTTTTTTGTTTTTTTTTTTTTTAATTAAATCTTTATTGTTCAGATTATTACATTTGTTCCTCTTTTTTCCCCCCCATAACTCCCCTCCTCCCAGTTCCCCCCCCACCCTCCGCCCTCACTCCCCACCCACTGTCCTCATCCATAGGTGCACGATTTTTGTCCAGTCTCTTCCCACATCTCCCACACCCCTTTCCCCCCCAAGAATAGTCAGTCCATTCCCTTTCTATGTCCCTGATTCTATTATAATCAACAGTTTATTCTGTTCATCAGATTATTTATTCACTTGATTCTTAGATTCACTTGTTGATAGATGCATATTTGTTGTTCATAATTTGTATCTTTACCTTTTTCTTCCTCTTCCTCTTCTTAAAGGATACCTTTCAGCATTTCATATAATCCTGGTTTGGTGGTGATGAACTCCTTTAGCTTTTCCTTATCTGTGAAGCTCTTTATGTGACCTTCAATTCTGAATGATAGCTTTGCTGGATAAAGTAATCTTGGTTGTAGGTTCTTGGTATTCATCACTTTGAATATTTCTTGCCACTCCCTTCTGGCCTGCAAAGTTTCTGTTGAGAAATCAGCTGACAGTCGTATGGGTATTCCCTTGTAGGTAACTGAGTTTCTTTCTCTTGCTGTTTTTAAGATTCTCTCTTTATCTTTTGCTCTTGGCATTTTAATTATGATGTGTCTTGGTGTGGTCCTCTTTGGATTCCTTTTGTTTGGGGTTCTCCGCGCTTCTTGGACCTGTAAGTCCATTTCTTTCACCAGGTGGGGGAAGTTTTCTGTCATTATTTCTTCAAATAGGTTTTCAATATCTTGCTCTCTCTCATCTTCTGGCACCCCTATAATTCTGATGTTGGTACGCTTGAAGCTGTCCCAGAGGCTCCTTACACTATCCTCGCATTTTTGGATTCTTTTTTCATTTTGCTTTTCCGGTTGGATGTTTTTTGCTTCCTCGCATTTCAAATCATTGACTTGATTCTTGCGCTCCTCTGGTCTGCTGTCGGGCGTCTGTATAATATTCGTTATTTCAGTCCGTGTGTGCTTAATTTCTAGTTGGTTCCCCAATATAAGATCGAGGGTCTTATTAGTTTTCGTGTAGAGCTCATTAAGTTTATCGGCAGCTTCTAAACAGTTCTTGAGAGACCTTAAAAGTGTGGTTCTGAACTCTATTTCTTCCATTGACAATTTTGTCCTGTTTCTTTGTCTCCGCATTTTGTTATGCTTCCTTGGTGCACCCCCTAGTGGTCTTTGTTCGCAGTCTTACAGATAAATCTTGATTGCTGTAGCTAATTCCAGGGAGGGTTTGACCTCCAGGCCAAGTAGCTATGAGATTCAGCTGTGTCAGCGGTGAGAGAACTTCTGTCCTCTAGGGAGGTGCTAATCTAGCCTTTGCCTGAGGCTATCCGGCAAATGCCTCTGTGCAGGGCTTGGGCAGGGCGGGTCGAACAGGATCAACAGTGTGGGCCGGAGAGAGCAGTTATGGCGGCTCTCAGTCCTGTCCCAAGGGGCTCTGCCTCTCTGAGTCCCAGCACCCGCTGCAAAGCTCGGAGAGAAAGCTGCACTCGCTCTGACCGAAGCCAGACAGTCCCGCTTCTTCCGCCTGAGTCTGGGTCCCTAAAGACTCGCCCGGATCTGGAGCTCAGAGTCTGTGACTCCCTCCCGATTGAAAACAACAACCGTGCCCTCCGCCGCCAGCCCGCTCCGCACACTCCGCACCTCAGAATTTGACTTCAGCACTGCGCCTCCTCTGAGTGTCCGTGTGCGTTTCTCTTTCCTCCTAGTTGTAGGACTTCCACTCAGCCAGCGTTCCTGTGGTTCTGGGTGATGTCCCTTCCGTTTTTTGGTTTCACTTTTGAAGTAGTTGTTCAAAGCAGCAAACTCCGGCGTTAACCTATGCCGCCATCTTGGTTCTCTCTCCCTAATTAATATTTCAACAGAAAAGAAACAACATTCCAAACTGGGAGCCTGATAAGATGCTTGGGAGTGAGAATAGTATAAAATCGAAAGAAAATTATGTGAACTGGCATTGATACACATCTTTATAACCTAAGATGCCACAAAAAATCTTTGTATCTACCAGTGTAGAAAAGTCAGTATAGAAGAATTGTTTATGAGTTTCTGAGTGCTTGTATTTATTTATTGCCTGTTATGTGTATCATGTCTCTTACATGATTTTGTGAAATTGATTTAAACTAAAATCACTTAACACATATAATGTCCCTGCTAAAACAAAATAGTTTTTATGCTTATTTCTCGAGAAATAGATTTTTTCAGCTATATTGGCATCCTGATGCTCAATATTAACATTTCTTATTATTGCATATAAACTTTCTATTTAAATTCTAATTAATTTCTACTTTAACTCAGAGATGGGTACTAAATAAGACTATTTCTAATTATAGGCATTTTATGTTTTAAAAGCAAAATTTCATAGTTTTAGCCATGAGATTATAGCAGTAATTATGTAAGATATAGACTTCAGAAAATTAAGTTTTTCCTAATTTCCAGCTGCTTTTTTGTTGGTCATTGAGATATTTTAGTTTTTTGATCCACTAAGTTGAGAGGTGCACATCCTATATAATAAAAGGCTAATATGCAAATTGACCAAATGGCAGAGTGACTGGTCCTATGACGTGCACTGACCACCAGGGGGCAGATGCTCAACACAGGAGCTGCCTCCCAGTGGTCAGTGTGCTCCCACAGGGGGAGTGCCACTCAGCCAGAAGCCCTGAGCCAGGCTCACAGCTGGCGAGTGCAGTGGCAGTGGCGGGAGCCTCTTCTGCTTCCATGGCAACGCTAAGGATGTCGCATGGGGAGCAGGCCTAAGCCGTCAATCGGACATCTCCCGAGGGCTCCCAGACTGCCAGAGGGTGCAGGCCAGGCTGAGGGACACTCCCCTCACCTCTGAGTGCATGAATTTTGCGCACCAGGCCTCTAGTAATGTTTATAAAAATTTTGAGCCAACATTTAAACTTATGTATATTTGCATAATAGTTCAGCTTTCCATTGTCCATTGAATATTTAAAAGATTTGGCATCACTCGGTCTGAATTTTCACATGTCATCAATTGACTAGAGCCAAATAATAGCAGCCCTCCACCCCCCTGGAAAAGTGTCCTCCTGGCCCCTTTGTACATTTTCATTACCTGGATTGCCACTACAGGCATTGGAATTTAAGATCTTTGCTCTAAACTGATTCCAAAAATAATTTTTAAAACTCCTCTTAATACTATAATTTTGGGTTGTCTTTTGCTGTGACTCTTTGTTAATGATACAAGGAGCCTTTTAAAAATCATTTTTTTTTGTTCCATATATGTGTACTTTTTAAAGCATATTCAAAGGCCCTAGTATTCCCTAAGCATGTATGTCTGAAGCCATTTTAGCTGTCCCAGGAAGGAAACAAATTTTAAGACTAATATTTTTTTACATTGATTTTTTTTTTAAATATATTTTATTGATTTTCCACAGAGAGGGAGAGAGAGAGAGAGAGTTAGAAACATAGATGAGAGAGAAACATCGATCAGCCGCCTCCTGCGCATCTCCTACTGGGGATATGCCCGCAACCCAGGTACATGCCCTTGACCGGAATCGAACCCGGGACCTTTCAGTCCGCAGGCCGACGCTCTATCCACTGAGCCAAACCGGTTTCGGCAACATTGATTTTTTTTAAAGAAAGATAAATATTTTTTCCAGAAAAATTGATTTTCTCTTAGATGCTGTCTAATAGAAATGAAATGAATACTGCATTCTGCTGAATGAGGACTGGGAATAGTAGAAGCAGAAACTGATAAAGTTTTATGATGCCTATTAGCTAGCTATTCTATCATTAAGAACTGTTTGTTTATTTGTTTGTTTGTTTGTTTTCTTGAAGTGTTAACTTTGGGTATAATAACCATCTTCCTACCAGAAGAGCCCCAATTGAATCTTCTTAGGATTTAATTATTTTCTGATCAGCAAATATTACTAAGTATATCTTTTGAGCAAAACTTGTTTAGGCACTAGGAAAATTAAGTAATTAAAATTAGTTCTTGTCTTGATCCTGATGAATGTATCTGATGAGAAATACACATATATGTTTAAACCAAGTGTTATAGGAAGGGGAAAAATTTGATAATGATTAGAGAATTTTAGAAGGCTTCACAAAGGAGGTTGACTTGGAATTGTTTTTACATTTGCCTTGCAAAATACTGTCAAGATACATTGCTACCATGTGGTGCATTGTAATCCTTAACAGAAGGAGAAAAGAGAGAAGAGGAGAAAGAAGGAGAAGATAAATCACAGCCTAAGTCAATCAGGGAGCGACGGCGACCAAGAGAGAAAAGAAGATCTACTGGAGTTTCATTTTGGACACAAGATGTGAGAACCTATTAAAATATAATTTCCTGATAGTATGCTTCTCCTTCTTCTCCTTCTCCTTCTTCTCCTTCTTCTTATTCTTTTTTCAAATCCTATTTAAATTATTTTAGGGAGGAGGTAGGGAGAGAAAGAAACTTTGATTTGTTGTTCCACTTATTTATGTATTCACTGGTTCATTCTTGTATGTGTCCTGATTGTAGATGAACCCACAACCTTGGCATATCAAGACAACGCTCTAACCAATTGAGCTACCTGGCCAGACTAGTATGCTTCTTTTCCAAAGTGCATACTAATAATATCTTACATGCCTCAGTTTATATACTGTTTAGATCATCACTATGTGTTGTTGAGCCAAGTTATGAAATAGAAGTTCATAAACGTACATAAAAGTTCGGCCGTTCAAGTAATCAAAGTGTAATATGCTAATGATATGCTATGGCCACTCAACCACTTGCTATGACGTGCACTAACCACTAGGGGGAAGACAGTCAACCAGTTGCTATCAGTGGTTCTCAACCTTCTGGCCCTTTAAATACAGTTCCTCATGTTGTGACTCAACCATAAAATTATTTTCGTTGCTACTTCATAACTGTAATGTTGCTACTGTTATGAATCGTAATGTAAATATCTGATATGCAGTATGGTCTTAGGCGACCCCTGTGAAAGGGTCATTCGACTGCCAAAGGGGTCACGACCTACAGGTTGAGAACCGCTGCTTTAGATCATCACTATGTGTTGTTAAGCCAAGTTATGAAATAGGAAAATTTATTTTATAAAGGGTAGTTAATAACTACTAAGATTTTTTGTGTGTTAAAAGCAGGCGCTCTTTTGTAATAATAATGGCTACAGCTCAGCATACGTATATTGATTATTGTATAATGACTAAACTGCTCTCATCTTAGAGGTTCTTGAAAGATGCTTTACATTTAATCCCATTTTATGAACATGATTATAAGATAAATACATAACTGTTATTTCCATCCAATGATGCTGGTTAGAAGCAGTGCTTTACTTACCAAATTATAATGGTCCTATAGAATTTCATTTCTTTCCTGATTCCTAATTGTATGCCTGGCATTGGTGTTCATATGCAGGAGAAAAAAGAACTATGAATTAGCTCAGTTAAGGAGAAATTTATACTATTTCAATACAATGTACAACTGTAGTAGGACAAATATAATTTGTTTTATCTTATTTTTTGTTTGTTTGATTTTTTACTTTGCTTTTTCCCTTTTTTCTTTCAATTTTTAAAAAAATACATGTTTTTAATTTTAGAGAGAGTAAGGGGGAGAGAGAGAGAAAGGGGTAGAAATATCAATGATGAGAGGGAATCATTGATTGGCTGCCTCCTGTATGCCCCTTGCTGGGGATGGAGCCCAAAACCTGGCTATGTGCCCTGACAGGCAATCGGAACCCGTGATCTCCTGGTTCATGGTTCAACACTCAACCACTGAGCCACACTGGCCAGACTCATTTAATTTTTTAATATAGAAAAATTAAGCCATACAAAAATAATGCAAAAGTATAATGATCCCACCCCAACTATCCATTATTTAAGCTAATTCATCACCACTTCTCCAACTCCCATATTATTTTGAGAAAATCTTAGACATATCACTTTATCTGTAAAAATGTTAGTATATATTTTTAAGGGATAAAAATAATTAAAAATAGTAACCACAATATTATGACATAATGAGCACAATACCAGATTAGACTTATTGTTAAATAAACACTAAATCCTTAACATTGAATATTCAGTCAGTTTTAATATACATTTAATTCATATATGCTATAAATGGTTTGTTGTTGTCATTTTATACTTTGCTGGTTTGATTAGGACTCCACTATGACCATACATGATGATTATCTCTTTAATGTTTCTTTTAATCAGTAAGTTTCTCCCTTTTTTTCCCCCTTACAATGGCTTGTAATGAACTGGATTCTCATATTCTTGAAGTGTAGTTTTTCCTATTTCCCATCAACTGGTAGAGAATTGATCAGATTCTGATTCAGTATTCCTTTGGCAAGGTTTTTTTGTTTGTTTATCCTCACCTGAGGATATTTTTTTCCATTTGGGTTTTTAGAGAGAGTGGAAAGGAGGGAGAGAGAAACTTTGACATCCATTAGTTGCCTTCTGCACACACCCCAACGGGGTGTGGTGATCGAACCTGCAACCCAGATACATGCCCTTGATCAGGAATCGAACCCTAAACCCCTTTGGTGCACAGGCCTACGCTCTAATTATCTAGACACACCAGCCAGGGCTGGCAAGGTATTTTTAGCCTCCATCAGGAAGTACATAATGTATGGTTGATTTTAATTGACTGCCTGGTAACATTTTAATAACAGTAAAATAAAATCCCACAGTCTAGCACCCTGACAGAGTAACTTACTGTGTAAAATTCTTTTTTTCTTCTGAATAACTAAGAAACTACATGTTAGTAGTTTAATAGGCAAAGCTGTATTAGTTACAGTATAGTATTTATTTTCCCCCACTGTTACAACTCCAGTTTCTGGCATTGTAAGGGTCCTTCCTGAAATCCATATTGGCAACACTTGTCTTTTTAATTTGAGCCTGCATTGAATTGTGTTCTAATCAGCCAGCAAAGCAGAGCCCTCCTTTCTCCTTCATAGCCACACCTCTATCATACAACATACAAAAAGAAAGGGTAGTGTGCACTTGGGCAGCTTTTTGCTCTATTGTATTAGTAGGTTCCCTTTTTTTAGCTACTACTTTTCAGGACCTCGAAGCTTTCCCCCTTTTTTAATTTTCAGTTCCTGTGTTTTCCCATGAAGCTGCAATGTATAAAGACAATAAGTCCATGATATGGAATTAAGATATTTATATGTTAATTATTAATAATAGCAGCAGCAGCATTGATTTCTCCTGTTCCCAACCTGGTGTTCACATATAATTTTTTACTAGTTACCAAAATGATAGCTTGTACAGATTCTCACTAATCCTCACAGCAATTCTATAAAGTTTATTTCCTTACTTTTATGTGTAAGGTAACTGCAGCTCAGAGAAATTAAAATAAGTTTGCCCTAAGTCACATAGCTAAAAATAGCTATACCAATGTGACTCTTGAGTGATCTAATTGTAAAGCCTGTGATGTTTTTATGGTGAGCCTAAGACAGATATGTTTGAATGCAAATTTCCCTTTTCTTTCAACCCTTTAAGGTTTGTTGAGATGTTCAAGACCTTCTAATAGGATATTTCTATAGTCAGGGATTCTAGGTTTTTTAATATGCTGAAACTGATTTTCTGTTTGGTGTATTATAAACTCAAAACGAATTTCCAGATGGATAAACGACCTAAACATATTAGCACTGTTGAATAAATCTTGCTGGGCTTATAGAATGCAGCTTTTCTTGCTTAAGATCATGACTTAACTATTTTTGTTGCCTCTTTATAGTTGAATGACTAAATAGTACTTATATTGATGATTGAAGTACATGCAGTACTATCCTAATATATAAAAACCCAGGGTCTGTAACATCCAAAACGACCGAAGGCTCGACCGACTGGAAGTCAGTCCTGCAGTCAGTGCTGAGTTGCCATGGCCTCTAGTTAAAATATAAAACGGACTATCTCCTTCCTCATGCTAGGCCTCTGGCTTCCTCATTCCTATTATGAGGTTGTTAGGTAGATTGCCTTTCTTCACCATGTATGCTAAACTACTTGGATGATGCCATGCTGACAAATAGGCCGGAAAAATAGGGTAGAAAAAATGTCCATTTAAAAATCAGTGTACTTTTTGATTTATTTCCCTGGTAGATCTTTCGCAAGGGCCATTGTAAATCAGAGAAGCCCTAAAGTATGTAAATATCAACTGTTTGAAATTGACTATCTATTTTAGAGCGATGAAAATGAACAAGAGCAACAATCAGATACAGAAGAGGGATCCAATAAGAAAGAAACTCAGGTAAAACCTTTATTTTTTGGATTTTGAAGTATGTATTATTTTCTAGGTATTACTTTTTGTGTTTATATTTATCCATGAAAGACAGTTACTCCACACTGTACCTTCATGCTAGGGATAGACTTACCAGTGGTTTGCTGGTATCTGGGGTGGAAGGACTGGAAAGGTGCGCAAAGAATATTTTAGAGGCAGTGAAAATGTTCTGAATCTTGATTGTACTGAATTTATGGACATACACAACTGTCAAAACCCATCAAACTGTATACTCTAAGGTAGATGTAGTTTCTTGCATGTAAATAAGTCTTCAAAGTTGAAAAGAAAAACAAAAATAGAATAGTACCCTTCAGCAAAGAGAAGTATCTAAAGAATATTCATAAATTACCAGACCCAGATTTTAGTTTTTTAAAATGCAGTTGTGTTCTGGAAAAGGCCATAGCCCTTTTTAATTTTCTTCATATTTGTTTAGAAATTTAGTATCTCTAAAGGACTTTTCAACAATCTTGAAAATTCTGAATTGCATGTGAAGCTCAAGCTGTCTGCCTTCAGGATATATCTTTAAAGAAAATTAATAAAATTTATCACAGAGAATTTGAATTACTTTATCATAATACTATTATTACTTCAAAACTGGGGCTTTTGTTACATGGGTTATTATGATTTGCTCTCATTAAGCTGTTGTATGGTAATACTTTTACCATATAAGTGACAGTAGTAATTAAGAATTTAAATGTGACACTAAGCAAGAAACCATAAAAAAAGATTAAGAGATTTAATTTTTTTTTCGATTTGATTATTTAAACATGTAAAACTATAATATGTCAGAAAAGAAGCCCTTAATAAGACATGTTTAAAACACAGAGACATGTTTTTTGTTCAGGTAGAAGAAAAGAATCTTAGCCTTTTTTTCTAACATTTAAAAGATTAGTATTTGTACTGTATATTAGTATTTGTACTGTATAAATTTGTACAGTGAAAGAATAATTGGGGCATAATACATAAAATGTATCAATTTACAAAAGAAGGAATACAAATGGCCAGCAGCTTGAAAATGTACTTAATTTCATTAATAATCAAAGACATAATATAAAATAAAATTGCAGAGGTTAATAATGATCAGATTTGGCATAGTTTTGAAATAGGCATTTCATAGAAGATTTTAGGATTGTAAGAAATATATCCTTTTTGGGGATTAGTTTAGCAATACAATACAGAAACCTTGCATAAAAGTTTATGCCTTTAAATTTAGCAATTCAGCTCTAGAAATCTAGAAGTGACTGAATTATCCTATATAATAAAAGCCTAATATGCTAAGTATCCAGTCATCTGGTCAGCCGTCCAACCAATCAAAGCATAATATGCTAATGATATGCTAAGTCCACTCAACCGCTTGCTATGACGTGCACTGACCACCAGGGGGCAGATGCTCCAATCGGTAGGTTAGCTTGCTGCTGGGGTCTGGCTGATCCAGCCGACATGCCCTGGAGCCCTCCTGTGGTCCCTCCCTGGCTGGCCAACCTCCCGCATCCCTCCCTGGCCCTGATCGTGCACCAGTGGGTTCCTTCAGCCTGGCCTGCGCCCCTTGCAATCCGGGACCCCTCGGGGGATGTTGGAGATTCGGTTTCAGCCCAGTCCCATAGGCCAGGCCGAGGGCGCTGGGCCTCTAGTGTAAAGGTAAATCTACAGTGCTGTTCATAACAATGTGGCTCTTTAAGCAAAATATTGAAAACACTCCTAAACGTCTGTTGGTAGTGAATAGATTAAATAAAACGTATTTGCATAGATAGATATTTTATGTGTTCACTTGGATATGTGTATAAAAGTTAACTAAGGGATTTGAGGGATGGGGAATTAATAGAGAAACTTATTTTTTAGAATTTAAAGTGAAAGGGTTTATTAGTGAAGAAGTGAATCAGAGAGTAGGCTATTCCACAGACAGAGCAGCTAGAGAAATTTTTTATATTACAGTGCTTTTGTATGAGCTTATGGCACTGTAATCAGAAAAATTAAAAGGGTATTCTTACTTGGAAAAGGATTTTGGAGCACAAAGAGCAAGGACATCATAAAGTGAAATAAGCTGATCACAAAAAAAGACATACTATTTGATTCCCCTTATATTAGGTATCTAAAGTAGTCAAACTCATAGAAACATAAAGTGGAATTGTGGTGGCCAGGGGTTAGGGATAGGAAGATATATTGAGTTATTCAGTGGGTCTAGTACAGCCGTGGGCAAACTACGGCCCACGGGCCGGATCCGGCCCGTTTGAAATGAATAAAACTAAGGGGAAAAAAAGACCGTACCCTTTTATGTAATGATGTTTACTTTGAATTTATATTAGTTCACACAAACACTCCATCCGTGCTTTTGTTCCGGCCCGCCAGTCCAGTTTAAAAACCCATTGTGGCCCTCAAGTCAAAAAGTTTGCCCACCCCTGGTCTACAGCTTGTTTTGCTAGATAAAAAAGTTCTAGAGATCTGTTGCACAACATTGTGTATATAGTTAACCACTGAACTATACTCTTAAAACTAATTTAGATAGTAAAAGTTATGTTTTTTACCACAATTTAAATATATATATTTTTAAAACAATGACAACACCATGATTTTTTAAAGAAAAGAAATAGAATATGAGTGAATTCAGTAACTACATAGAGTTTTTTATTTTTTAAATTTAAATCAGTGAATCAGAGTGCAAACTGTGAGGTGAGATGTGATGTTTTTGTTTGATATGTACACATTTTATGTGTAAATATTCTCCTGAATTTGAATATCTTCTTTTTTCCTGCACCTTTTTTATTGAGATATAATTGCTATATAACATATTAGTTTCAGGTGTACAGAATGATAAGTCAATGTTTGTATATATTGAGAAATCACCACATTAAGTCTAGTTAACATCCATCACCACACAAAGCTACAAAAATAATTTTTTGTGGTGGGAACGTTCATGCTATACTTATACTCTTAGTAACTTATAAATTTGAATATTTTGAAAATTAAATTTTAACTTCAAAATTATTGTTATATAACTAAAGAATAAATTAATAAAAAAAAGCTTTACATCAGAAAATGGGAAACAAGTACCCTAGCCGGTTTGGCTCAGTGGATAGAGCATCAGTCTGTGGACTGAAGGGTCCCAGGTTTGATTCCAGTAGAGGGCATGCAGGAGGCAGCCTATCAGTTATTCTCTCATCATTGATGTTTCTATCTCTCTCTCTTCCTCTCCCTTCCTCTCTGAAATCAATAAAAAATATTTTTAAAAAAGAAAAGAAAATAGGAAACAAATGAAAAATTGATTTTGCAAAAAAAAATTAAATACAACTTAGTAAGACATTCTTAGTCTGTGAATTAGACTTCAAACAGTCCCAAAGGAACCAATAATGTTATGGTGCAGTCGAAGATAAATGTAATAGGAAAATACAAATATTTTTGTTGATTTTTGAGAGGAAGGGAGAGGGAGAGGGAGATAGAAACATCAATGATGAGTGAGAATCGTTGATTGGCTTCCTCCTGCATGGCCCCTACTGTAGATCCAGCCCACAACCACTAAGCCACACCGGCCAAACTCAGTAAGATTATTTTTGTACTATTAATTATTACACAACTTAGATAAGAAGAGTTATTGGAACTCTAATGCAGCATACCACTTGTTTGGAAATTTTTTAAATAATTATAATTTTCTACCTCTAATTTCTAAACTTTAAAGGACATATAGCTGGGTTTTCAAGAAAGTAAATTTTAAATGAAATATGTATATACTGTTATATATAAAATACCTTAGGTATTCATTTGTTTTTTTCTCATGTCATTGCCTCAAAAATAGAAAAATGAGAAAAGTAGTTGTTTGAATTAGCACATGGTAAACTTGACATTTTTTAATGAAAGTATGTTATTTTTTTTCTGCTGAGTGGGTATAGTAATGGATATGTGTCTTGGTCTATTTTTTTTCTATTTAAAAAAATAATAAATGGTGGAATTTGTAGGAATTCACAAAAAAATTGACCATAAATTGCCCAATGTAATTATATAATATTGTGCATGTAAAAATAAACAGTGACTGTGTTGTTGAACTTCTTTCTAAGGACAACCATGTTAAAGTTAAAACAGATATAGTAATTAGATGTTAGTTTAATAGTGTGAAAATGGTATTTATGTTATGTTAAATTTACTTGATTAAGCAACAAGTTACTTTAATGAAGCATAAAATTTAGTATCTCTGTTTTTCTCTTTTTTTTCTAGACGGATTCCATTTCTAGGTATGTTTTACCTTTTGTTTTACTACCTTCTCCTTTTCATTCTCTCTGAAAACTATGTGGCTAGATATTTATGGATTTTGTAAGTTGATAAAATATTTTGAGTAGTAAAAATCTACCCATAATTTAGATGACCTAGTAACTGTCTTTGTCAAAGTCTTTACTTCTAATTCTTAGTCCCAGTAAGTCACGATTTTTCTTATCTTTACAACAATGATAACTTTTAAGTTTTCCTAAGCTTCCTAAGTTACCTCAATAATGACTATGTTATTATTAACAACAGAGTCTGATGAAACCCACCAGAAATTTATTTCATTAGGTATTCGGAATCTTCTCTCATATTTGCTTTTAAGTAAAAGAAAGCCATGCAAACACTAAAAAATGTCATCTAGCTCAAAATTATTGATCTTTTTAGAGAACTTCCTTGAATCTAATCTCCATTCCATTTTCCTTTCCATAATTGTTACCCAAAGCCTTGTAATACCAGGAACAAGTTTTTATGTACTGACTAGGGGCCTGGTGCACGAAATTCGTGCACTGGGGGGGGGGTGTCCCTCAGCCCAGCCTGCCCCCTCTCACATACTGGGAGCCCTCAGGCGTTGACCCCCATCACCCTCCAATCGTAGGATCGGCCCCTTGCCCAGGCCTGACGCCTCTGACAGAGGCGTCAGGCCTGGGCAGGGGACCCCCAGACCCCTCCGATTGCTGGCTCTGCCCCTTGCCCAGGCCTGATGCCTTGGCCAGAGGCGTAGACCCCCATCACCCTCCGATTGCCACATCGGCCCCTTGCCCAGGCCTGACGCCTCTGTCAGAGGTTTCAGGCTTGGACAGGGGACCCCCATCTCCCCCCGGTCACTTGCTCCACCCCCCCGCCCAAGCCTGACGCCTCTGACCCAGGCTTCAGGCCTGGGCAAGGGGACCATCATATCCCCCCAACCCCCAGCTCCGCCCCCCGCCCAGGCCTGACGCCTCAGCCAGAGGAGTTGACCCTCATCACCCTCCGATCACCAGTCACCGGATCGGCCCCTTGACCAGGCCTGAGGCCTCCGGCAGAGGTGTCAGGCCTGGGCAGGGGACCCCCAGCTCCCCGCGGTTGCAGGCTCCGCCCCTGCCCAGACCTAACACCTCTGGCTGAGGCGTCCGGCCCGGGCAGCGGGGACCCGCAGCTGCAGCGGCCCCGCGATTGTGGGCTCCGCTTTAGGCCCAGGCAAGGGGCCCCTAGCTCCTGGGACTGCCAGCTTCGACCGTGCCCAGCTCCCATCGCTGGCTCCACCCCTACTTCCTGCTATCACTGGCCAGGGCGGAAAAGGCACCTGATTCTCCGATCATGGCTGGGGGGCAGGGCAAAGGCGGCCCCAGGGCCGCCTTTGCCCTGCCCCCCAGCTCTTAGCTCCCCCCTGGGTTTCTGATCACTGTCAGTGGCAGGGGGCTTCTTCCTGCTTTCCCTTTCGTCCCCCTGCATTGTGCCTACATATGCAAATTAACCGCCATCTTGTTGGCAGTTAACTGCCAATCTTAGTTGGAGTTAATTTGCATATAGCCCTGATTAGCCAATGAAATTTTACCATTTTTCTCTTTTATTAGTGTAGATGATTGTATTGAGTTGAAATGTAGAGGAATTATTAGAAAATTTACCCTGAATTCAGAACCAGATAAGAGAATTCTTATTTACAAATCTATTATCCATCACTTTGAATAGACTGTTAATTCATCAAATAAAAAATGTTATAATTTTAAAGCATAATTATATACCACTTTAAAAATAAGAAAACTGCTACCAATCTATAATAATAAAAGCGTAATATGCTAACTAGACCAGACAGCCAAATGACCTTCTGGGCGTAGCCAGGGCTGCAAGGGCCAAGGGCAGCCACGGGGAGCGGGCCTAAGCCGGCAGTCAGACATCCCCCAAGGGCTCTCAGACTGTGAGAGGGCGCAGGCCAGGCTGAGGGACCCCGCCAAGTGCATGAATCTTGTGCATTGGGCTTCTAGTCTATAATAATAAAAGCGTAATATGCTAATTAGACCAGACGTCCTTCCGGACGAAGCCACGGCAGGCGGGGGCTAAGGCAGCCACCGTGGTGGTGGCGGCGGCCGAGCCCCTTGCACAAATTTCATGCATCAGGCCTCTAGTTAAATTATAATATGCCATCAGTTGTAAGCCATGTTCTGATTCCAAAGATGATAAAATGTGAAAAAAATGTACAATTTAAAAATTTTGAAATAATTTATCATAATGTGAAACCAGGTTTGACTTTTAGATATAGAAATATTGACTCTCTTCCCCAAAAAATGGAAATTAGTAGTATTAAAAATAACTTCGCATTTATTATCTATACTAGAGGCCCGGTGCACAAAAATTTGTGCACTTGGGGGAAGGGGGGGTCCCTCAGACCGGCCTGTGCCCTCTTGCAGTCTGAGACCCCTCGGGAGATAACGACCTGCTGGCTTAGGCCTGCTCCCGGGTGGCAACGGGCAGGCCCAATCCCTAGGTGCAGCCCCTGGTCGGGCTCAGAGCAGGGTCGATTGGGGAGTTGGGGCACCTTCCCCTGTCATGCACAGAGCAGGGCAGATTGGGAGGTTGCAATGCCACCCTCAGTCATGCTCAGGGTAGGGCCGATTGGGGGGTTGGGGCACCGCCCCCTGTCACACTCAAGGCAGGGTGGATGGGGAGGTTGCGGCGCCACCCCCTGTCACTCACAGAGTAGGGCCCATTATTGGGGTTGGGGCTCCATACCCTGTCATGCACAGAGCAGGGTCAATCGGGGTTGGGGAGCTCCTCTCTGTCATGCACAGAGCAGGGCCGATCAGGGGGTTGAGAAGCTCCCCCCTGTCACTCACAGAGTAGGGCCGATAGGGGAGTTGGGGCACCGCCCCCTGTCACACTCAGGGCAGGGCGGATAAGGGGGTTGTGGCGCTGCCACTCTCACACTCAGGGCAGTGCAGATGGGGAGGTTATGACTCTACCTCATCACACCCAGAGCAGGGCCCGTGGGGGGGGGGGGGTTAGGGCGCCACCCTCTATCACCCACAGAGCAGGGCCAATCAGGTGGTTGGGGCGCTGCCACTCTCATACTCAGGGCAGGGCCAATGGGAAGGTTATGGCTCTACCCCGTCACACACAGAGCAGGGCCTGTGGGGGGCGGGGGTGTTGGGGCCCCGCCCCCTGTCACACACAGAGCTGCAGGGCGATCAGGGGGTTTGGGCGTTGCCCCCTGTCACGCTGATCCCGGTGCCGGGAGGCCTCGTGGGTCTGCTGATCCCGGTGCTTGGGAGGCATATTATCCTTTTACTATATAGGATAGAGGCCTGGTGCATGGGTGGGGCTGGCTGGTTTGCCCTGAAGGGTGTCCTGGATCAGCGTGGGGGTCCCCACTGGGGTGCCTTGCCAGTCTGGCTGAGGAGATGATGGCTGTTTGCAGCTGGTCACACACCCTTCAGGGTGGGGGGTCCCCACTAGGGTGCCTGGCCAGTCTGGGTGAGGGGCTGAGGGCTGTTTTCAGGCTGGGACTGAAGCTCCCAACCGCTCTGTTTTTTCTTTTTTTATTCTGGGCCAGCTTTAGCTCTGAGGCCTCGGCTACTGAAAACAGGTTTCTGGCCTTTGTTTACCGTCTGTATTTGATACAATGTTGCGGTCCAGCTGGCTGAAGCTCCGCTGAGTAAAGCAGGTTTCTGGGGTTTTTTTAGCTTCTTTATTCACAACATAGTTGCTGAGAGTTGCAGCTGAGAGGCCGGCAAGTCAGTCGGGGAACGTTGGAGTCCTCCGTCACTGAAGCAAGCAAGCCTCCCTGTTCGCATCAGCTGCCTGGCTGCCGGCCGCCATCTTGGCTGCCAGTTAATTTGCATATCTCGGCCCTACTCTGTGAGTGACAGGGTGATTGGCCAATGGGAAGGGTAGCAGAGTGACACTAATTACCATGTTTCTCTTTTATTAGTGTAGATATATATAAAAGCCTAAGTGACTGTTACGACCAGTTGACCAAACGACCGGTCACTATGATGCACACTGATCACCAGGGCACAGACGCTCAATGCAGGAGCTGCCCCTTGGCATTTCCACAGCCAACCTCCCACTGCTGGCCAGCCTCCTTTGGTCCCTCCCACTAGCTGGCCAGTCCCAATTGGCCCCGATAACCAGCCAGTCCAAGGGATCCCACCCGTGCACGGCACCAGGCCTCTAGTATATTATAAAAGTTGATTAGATAACAAATGAGGGAGAATGTTATCTACTATTTGGACTATCAAGTTAATATATAGTAGGATGTGTGTTGATGTAAGTTGTGAAAGCCTATAATAAAGATTTTGACTTAAACTCATCTTTTGAAGATATGAAACCAGTTCTACGTCAGCTAGTGATCGGTATGATTCCTTGCTGGGTCGCTCTGGATCATACAGTTACTTAGAAGAAAGAAAACCTTACAGTAGCAGGCTAGAAAAGGATGACTCAACTGACTTTAAAAAGGTACTTGGGTTATTTAGTTTAATTTAAAATAATCTGTTTGTTAAGATATATATGTTGAGATATTCCTAGAAACTCATAATGAAATCAATATCTTACTCTAATTTTTAGTTTGGAGCAATTGATGGTAAGTAAAATATAAATAGCTGTTCATTTGTTTGTTTTTTAAAGGAAAGGGGAAAGTGCTCAAGACTTTATTTTACATTTAAGTGTCTCAGACCAGTAACTCTGATACTGTGACTTAGCTGAAAAGAGGCTTTGGGGCAGGGTGTACGTGTGTGTATACAAGCATGTACACACACTTCTTTATTTGTTACTAGGAAGCAGCCAAAGAATGCAACTTTTGCTAGGAGAATATAGTTTTTCCTAGTAAGTCAAAAACTGTGGTAGCTCAACTGCTGTTAATGATTAAGGGGGAAGTAATTAAGAAATAAATGGAAAGTCAATAATCGAGGATTCTGATTGTCACAATTCTTCATATTATGAGCTTGGAATAAACCTGATGAAGTATGTTGGGGAAAAAGAAGGCTTGTAGAATTTGTATATGTTCCCAGGTATTTGGCAGCTGTTTGAATTACCCACTTTCTTACAAGCCAAACCAGAAAGGTTAGTTTTCATTATGAATAAGATTCAGTCACTTTTCTTTTTTTCAGTAAAGAAGTGAACACTGAACTGTGTTACAGGAGTGAACTTCCACTCATGGGCAATGTAGATGGAGATATTGTCCCTGCTTGTATGGGTATCTTCCATGTATTGGGAGAGACAGACATTACAATCATACTAATGTATGTATACCTTAAAACAAGTATTCTGAAACAGTTTTATAAAGTGTTAACAAAGTTATATAAAGTTTTATACAGTAAGGAAACAGTTTTATAAATGAATCTATAAAGGAAAGTGTCAGTGCCTGACAATGGATTTCCTAAGGAAGTGAAACTGGAGCAAAAGAACAGGAAGATGATTAGTAGTTAACTGGCAAAAATGGGAGAGAAAAAAGTGTTCCAGAGAGAGTGAACTGCAGGCACATAAACCTGATGGTGGAAGGGTACGTGATACATTGAAGTAGTTAAATTTTCATTAGGGCTAGTTAACGGAAGGGATGGTGGTATGAGATTGCAACTAGATGTGTAGGCTGGGACAAAAACCATATGGTGCTTTACAGGCTATTTTAAGGATATCCTTATACTGAGAACATTGGGATGCCATTAGAGGGTTTTTAATGTATTAAATGGAGGTGTTAATGGAATGGTTGGTATATGAAAATTGAGATTGTCATTTTGAAAAGTTAATTTGCTGCTACATACAAAACAGATTAGATGGAGGTCAGGAGAGTAAGTCTAGCATTAGAATAGTTTAGCTAAGAGAATATTATCGCCATTTTTCGTGGTTGTAGTAGAGATAAGAGAAAAAGAAGTAGTAAATTCAGGCATTCTGTGAGTATTCAAGATATATTTCACTTGTCTTTTAACTTTAGAAAAAATAATACAAATATAATGATAAATGCAATTGATACTTCTCACTATCAGGAATTGAAGAGGGCATGATAGGCAGAAAAGCTCATAGACCACAAGTAAAAATCACAGTGTCTCCAGAGCTCCAGCTATTACTGTGCAGTTACTGTCCCTCTTTATCAGAAAACTGAATTTCTTTAATGAATACTCAAAAGTCTGACTTTTTAGTGCTTTTATTTTAAATACTAGAGTTAGTTTCTAAGAGTTTATATAGAACAAATATACCTGTGTAATCAAAACTGTCTGCATTGCAACCACAAAGCATTAAAATATATTTTAATGTATCCTTTAAAACCTCATGTTACCTTAATCTTTATATACAAGTTTTAATATTGTGAAGTAATCAATAGGAAAAGTAACTAAACTATTAGGGCACAAAAGTAATTTGTTCTTCTTCCCTTATTTTTGTAGCTTTATGAACAAATTCTAGCTGAAAATGAAAAGCTGAAAGCACAGCTACATGATACAAACATGGAACTGACAGATCTTAAATTGCAGTTGGAAAAGGCTACCCAGGTTTGAACCTTTTTCCTTCCGTTAGTCTATAGGCAATGGTTGTGATTTATTCTATCCAAAAGATTACATTGCAGTGTTCTCTAGTGTTCTAAACATAAGTTTGGTTACTGATAATAGCTTATTTATTAGTCAGAAAGAAACAATATAATACAGCTTAATGATCATTTTATCTACCTTTTTTTTAAAGTGAATTGAAAATCTAGAAGTATAGCCTCATAATGGAAAGTCTAAATATTTTTAAGCCTTTTAATACTTATGTAGTACATGAAGGATTTAAGTGCTTATTTCCAGAATACCAAATGTAGCAAAGCATTGAAAGCATCTATACAGAATCTCCTTAAAGTTATAACATTTCTTTATAATAATTTTTATTCATTATAAATATTTCCTATTCAAAAAATGGTGATATGATATAGTAATACTGGAAGAAGATAATTGTAGTTATAACTCATTTTGCCTTCCTTCTATGCAATAGCCTAGAGGAGAGTATTTTAGACAAGAAAATTGGGATAGCTAAGCAGAATTAAAAACCTTGTTCATTTTTTCTAAGATGTGTAGGGTCTAGGAATTGTTTCCCAAGCTCTTTCTTGGAACACTAGTCCTGGGAGACAATAATAGGCACATTCCCTTCTCCTCCTCCTGCCCCCACTTCAAAAAAAAAAAAGAAAGAAAAAGCTTTGTGATCCAAGAAACTTGGGAAATACTATATATTCTACATCTCAGAGATTTTACAGGGTCTATTTATATGTCAAAGGCTCTAAGGGATCCTGTCATTGTTAAGAAAACAAACTTGTTTAAATTTCACATGGGATTTTTTAGCATAAGCACATTTCTGCAGTACAACTCTTAGAATCCAGTTTGAAAACACTGATTAAAATTCGATAAATTATACTGCATACTTTCTTTGGCTCCTTTTTTTACACTCATCTTTTTCATAATTTTTAAAATTAATTTTCTGTGTTGAACTTGTACTTGTTACCACTTTTTATTTTTGCTGTTAGCCATTATTATGTTGTAAAGCAGTTGTCTATGCAGAATGCAAGCTGTGCTAAAATTCTAGGGCCCAAGCTAACCTTATGAGGTTATGAAGGCTCTTCAGATTTTATTAATTAATGAGACTTTACTGTAAAGATACACAGAACAAACCAAGCAAACAAACTTTAGACACAGATAAGTATGGTGCTTACTAGAAGTAAATGGGGTCAAATACAGGGTGACAGAAGGAGACAAGATTTTGGGTGGTGAGCAATATACATTTGATGTATTATAGAATTGAAATTCATATAATGTTACTAACCAATATCAGCCCAATAAATTTAATTTTAATAATGGGAGGGAGCCCAGCTGGTGTGGCTCAGTGATTGAACGTTGACCTATGAACCAGGAGGTCATGGTTCAATTCCCTGTCAGGGCACAAGCCCGAGCTCAATCCCCAGTATGGGACGTGCAGGTGGCAGCTGATCAATAATTCTCTTTCATCATTGATGCTTCTCTCTCTGAAATCAATAAAAATATATTTTTTTAAAATTAAAAAGTAGGGGGGCGGGAAAGATAGACAGAGAAGTAAATGAACACATTTCATAGTGACATTTCAAAAACTTAGAATGTTATACAAGTTAAAACTTGCTGGCTTATCCTTAAGCTTCATAGTAAACTGGAATGTCATCATTCTTCAGGTTACATTAGTAGCTTAATGAGCCTCTGTACATGAAAATATAACTAGTTTTCTGAAAATAGTTTTAGGTCTAGAGATTTGGTAACTATTATTCTACTAAAAATCTTGAAGTTTAGGTGTATTTGATAGTATTTAGCCAATGAACTCTAGAATCCTTGAATCCTGCCTTAGCTCAGCCACCTTCCTCCATATACAGTCTCCAAGGGAGGGAAATAGGTTAACTTACCAGAAACTGGTTTTTTGTTGTTGTTGTTGTTTTAAATATATTTTATTGATTTTTTACAGAGAGGAAGGGAGAGGGATAGAGAGTTAGAAACATCGATGAGAGAGAAACATCAATCAGCTGCCTCCTGCACACTCCCTACTGGGTATGTGCCCACAACCAAGGTACATGCCCTTGACTGGAATCCAACCTGGGACCCTTGAGTCCACACGCCTATGCTCTATCCACTGAGCCAAACTGGTCAGGGCCAGAAACTGGTTTGATAAATTTTGTCAAATGTCAATTCACCACATTTACTAAATCTGATTTTAATATAACATCAAGAATATTTATCAGAAATATTAACAAAAGTTGATGTTTTTAACCTAAGAAATTGGTAAATGAATCATAAAATTGCTAAAATGTTGTTATATGGGAAAAAATCCCCAATAAAATACTAATTTTCAATCTAAAACTTATTTAATGTCTACTTGATGGCATTGTTCCATCTATTTCTGATTTATTCCAGGTGCTTTTGAATGTAATTTAATTCTTCAATCTTTTAAGCATTCTTAGGATTCATTTCATGTTCTGAACTGGTATATATATTAGCCTTTGTTTTAAATTTCTTGCAATTAAAATATAAATTTAAATTTCAGAAAGAAATAAGGATTAGCTGAAACAGTTTCATCATGATAGAAATTCTGAATTTGATTTATAACAATAAACAACTGAAATAACACACACACCCTGTTTATTTTCCATTACACTTATATCCCTTATATATTTCTTACTTTTCTTGCAGAGACAAGAAAGATACACTGATAGGTCACTATTGGAAATGGAAAAAAGGGTAAGTGTCCATTTTATTGAATACTAGAGGCCCGGTGCATGAAATTCGTGCAAGAGTAGGCCTTCCTTTCCCCAGCTGCCAGGACTGGCTTCCCTCGCAGCCCCTGCTTCATCCTGAAGGCCATCTGGAAGGACGTTGGACTGATTAGCATATTACGCTTTTATTATTATAGATCATTTTCCCATTTTATTGTTTTGTGTAAGCAACAGTTCTTTTCCCTTTAGTTTTTGTGGATGGTAGTTTTAATGAGTTTAAATTAGTACTCTTAAATTTAATTAGAATGTTTTCTAGCTTACCTTCTTTGGGGTGTCTGTGGGGTATCTGTAGGTGTGAAATTGTCTTATTAAATAAGACTTAATTTGTCATATTATTCTTTTAATTGATTAAAAATATATTGCCTTAATTCTGAAATGTAAACACACATTATGATAGTGAATCTGATATTTTTGAGATGCCATTTATCTCTTTGGTTTTTATAGTAATATACTGAAAACATTGTAATCATGCATACATTTAGTTTAATTCTTTGCAAAATTAAAATACTTTCATTCTTGAAGTAATTTTTTTAAAGCTTCAGTGAGCATCAAATTTTCAAATTCTTTTAAAAGTTAATTTAATAATATTTATTTCATTTTGAGTTTAAGTATTTTACTTAAGTAAAATCTTTTAAACAAAAAAATGATTATAAGGAAATTCTTTTACCATTTTATGTCTTTCTAAATTTTTTATCTGGCTCTAATATATTCACTTTCATTTCTCTCTGTTTATTATTTTTATTGCTCAGGGTCATAGGAATAACTCTACAAGTTTAGTCTGAGCAGTTGAAAATGTATAAAAGATCAAAAGTGAAAGGACAAGTGCTCTAAGAGTATCTATAATGCAAGTGAGTGGTGACTTGTAAGGTTTCAAGCAGAGAAGAAATTACATCCTGGGCATATATGATCTCTAGATCAAAGAATAAATAATTAGAAGCAGTTGATATAAAAACATTTTCTCTCATTCCATTTTAAAAATAGCCAATTTACCATTCTGACTGAAAAAAGAGAGAGAGAAATGATACTAAAATACAGAGTCAGAGTACATAAATAAACAGTCTGTTAGTGTCTGTGCCATTTACTAAATTGTATCTTGAAATAACTACTTGTTTTATTATGCTTTCAGCAGTTTTAAAAAGTTATGTTCTAGACCATTTTGTTGTTGTTGTTAATCCTTGCCCAAGGATATTTTTCCATTGATTTTTAGAGAGAGTGGAAGGGAGGGGGAAAGACAGAGCAAAAGAAACATCCATGTGAGAGAGACACATCGATTGGTTGCCTTCTGCACACACCCCAACCAGGGGAGGGGATGACCAGAGCAGGGGATTGAGCCTGCCACTGAGGTATATGCCCTTGACTGGAATTGAAACCAGGACCTTTCAGTCTGCAGGCTGATGCTCTAGTGGCCACTGAGCCAAATCAACTAAGGTTGTAGATGGTCGTTCTCAACCTGTGGGTCATGACCCCTTTGGGGGTCGAACGACTCTTTCACAGGGGTCGTCTAAGACCATCAGAAAACACATATATAATTACATATTGTTTTTGTGATTAATCACTATGCTTTAATTATGTTCAATTTGTAACAATGAAGATACATCCTGCATATCAGATATTTACATTACGATTCATAACAGTAGCAAAATTACAGTTATGAAGTAGCAACGAAAATAATTTTATGGTTGGGGGTCACCACAACATGAGGAACTGTAATAAAGGATCACAGCATTAGGAAGGTTGAGAACCACTGTTCTACCTGTGGTCGGCAAACTGCGAGCCACATGCGGCTCTTTGGCCCCTTGAATGTGGCTCTTCCTAAGCCTTAGGAGTACACTAATTAAGTTAATAACAGTGTACCTACCTATATAGTTTAAGTTTAAAAAATTTGGCTCTCAAAAGAAATTTCAATCCTTGTACTGTTGATATTTGGCTCTGTTGACTAATGAGCTTGCCGACCACTGTTCTAGACCATTTAAAAAAATTTTGGTGCCCTGGCCAAGTGACTTAGTTGGTTAGAGCATTGTCCTGTTGCACTAAGGTTGCAGGTTTGATCCCTGGTCAGGGCACATACAGGAGTCAACCAGTGATTACACAAATACGTGGAACAACAAATCAATGTTTCTCTCTCTCTCAAATCAGTCAATAAAAAAGTGTGTGTGTCTTTGTGTGTGTGTATGTGTAAACTATTTGTATAACTAATTGCTAAAATTTGAATCACTTATTTTATTAAATTTAATATTATATTCTTTCACAATAGAACTATTATTGAATTTTATATCTAACATGTAGAAATAAAAACCACTCCTCTGTTATCCATATTATGGTTGAGATGAAAAGGCAGATAACTTAATCAAAACTATATACTTATTACAAAAAATTTAGCAAAAGAAAAAAATAAAATCATCCATCACCCTTTGATGAGAGATAACTGATATTTTTATGTTTATCCTAAGCTTAGGCACACGATACATATTTTTGTTTTCTGACATTCTCACCTGACCTCTTCTGTCTGTCAAATGCAGATAAGTTACAAAGTAGCTAATTCATTCTCAATTTAACAGACATTGACAGTCATAGTATTAATAATAACTACTAACACTCCTTCAGGACTTTCTTAAGTGCAGATTCTGGGGTAAGCACTTTACATGCATTTTCTCATAACCATATTTTTAATGTTAGTAAGTTTATTTGTCAGACATAAGAAGTTCCTATAACTTTATGGTTGTCAGTTGGGCAACAAGGCAATTTAGTATGGTGTTCTTGTCTTTATCACTAAGTAGTTAAAATCTTGAAGTCACCTAATAAAATTGAGGGTGGTGGGGCAATTACTTATCAGTAGGAGAAAATATGCTATTATGCTATTTCTGGTATTTCAAAAATTTATAAGAATTAAATATGACATATGTCCTAGTATTTTGAGAAGTTCATTGTTTTTTATAAATTTGTCGTAGCTATATTATTAACTAGGAGAAAGGTCTGTTTATGAAAATAACATGCTGATAATAGAATAACATGGTACTTATCAAACTAGTAAGATTTCATCTATTTTTTTAAATTACATACCCTTAAAAACATTAACATTTACAGTAAATCTACTGATTCACTAAATATGAACATTAATTATTAATCTGGGAAAGAATGTCTTGGAAGTAGTTTCGGTATAATTAAAGTAATTGAAATGGTTTGTATCTGAAAGGTGACCGGCAAGAGTCAGTATCTTCTGGGCGGTATGACCTAACCAAAGTTTTACAGCACATTAATTATCGCTGCTTGCTTTTTTGCATAACACCCTAGAATGCTTATTATTTGAGGGAGTATAAAACAGTACACTGCAAAAATGTATGTTGCCTTTGCCCGTCACTCTTTGAAATAAGGTAATGTAAAATAAAATGCTGCAGTTGCTTTTTCATTAGATTCACTGCATTAATGCTACACAGTATCATTAATGCTACACACTGAATAAGCTTTGAAGTCAATTGGGTAAATAATGGCTAGTAAATAATTTGGGTGGAAGAGATGAACTTCTCTTAAATCCTATGGAAATTTTAAAGTACGGGTATTTTAGGCACGTTTGCTCTTGCTTTTCTGCTTCTAACACTATAGAATAATTGCATCTTTGTGTGAGTTTTTTGTGTTTTTTTTTTTTCCTATACAATCCTAAGTCTTCAGTATTGGTTTACTCTATCCTTGCATTTTACGTGAGCTAAAATAGTTTGAAGATGTTATGTAGCATCTTACCAGAAAGTCAAAGCTTTAAAGAAAGAGCTTATAGAAAGTAATGCAAATAATGACTTTCATATTTCTTTCTCAAATATTGGAAAGCTCTTTACACATCACTGGCATCACACCTTTTTCTACACTGCTCCTGATTTGATTTTTGATTCTCAAGTGGCACTATTTCACAATTTAGAAGAGAACATAAGAATATAATTATTATATACTTAATATTGTTCTTTTAAATTGACCTAGGAACGAAGAGCTCTAGAAAGAAGAATATCTGAAATGGAAGAAGAGCTCAAAGTAAGTATAAACCATGCTACTTATGAGACATAGTGCTGTTTAGGAACTCAAATTTTACAGTACTGTTATAGGTGTTATGTTCACAGTAATTGTTCTCAAGGCTGTTTATGCAATTTGTGATTTTATCTATATCCAAGCTTCTCTTTCTTCCTAAATCCAGATCGTAGGTGGACTAGAAAAGTACTTAACACATATATCTTTTCGTTAATGAATTTTTGTGGAACTTTTGATGTTCAATACAGAACATATTAGACAATAATGACTATAAGATTTGGGATTCATTATTTGTTCTTCGTATTCACATGCTCTGTTTCTTGGAGAATAAATGGTGGAGACGTTTCAATATAAAAATATTCTCCTTTGAAAATAAAGGATATTAAAATAGTAGACAAGCAGAGCTATATTTTATCAAGTTCTGCATTTCCTATGGAAATAACTATTTGTTTTGTATGTTGGGAGGAACACTTTTTGCAGAAAAAGAAAAAACAGCATAGTTAATTCATTAACTCTTATCACATTGTCTTGCATAAAATATCTCTTTCACACTATGAATTAGAAACTAATGAATAGGAAGTTGGGCCCATAGAACTAGAATTTCAAGATTTAAGTGTTTTAGTATTAAATTATTTGATTACTTCATAGAACATTATTATTGAGTGCCTTTTCGACAGATTTTTTGGATTTTATTTGCTTATGTATTTTGTTTGATATGGAATTTTAGGACTACACTGTATATCTTTGTAGAGCTCATGGAATATTTTTTAAGAATTAATTTTTTCTTATATTCATTGTCTGTGATTCTTTATGTTTTTATTGTATTCTTTTCCATTTTCTTATTTTTTATTTTTATTTCTTTATGTTCTGATTCCTGCAGAACCTGCATCAAATAAAGCAAATTCAAACTCTGAGAGAGTTAAATGAACGACTGTTGACTGAGAATAGGGCCTTGACAAGAGTGGTAGCCAAGCGCTCAGGGTTGTGTAGGAAACTGCAGTCTGTGAACCTATAATTTATAGTTTCATCATTTCTTCTTGGTAGAGCCAGGCAGGTGTTTTTGTATTAGTAAGCGTGTCTTGAGTTCACTTTTACAAATTAATGCCATTTTGTCTGGAGCTTATCATATAACCTTAATTATGCATGGCTTCTCAGAATGTTAGAAAGTGTCACTAATTCTGTATTTAAACTACAGTAAACTTAGAGAATGATTTTGGAATTTAAGTAAAAGACTTGTCTGCACTTTCACAAAGCTTGTACACATTTTGGCTCTACAAATATTAAATTCTTAACTAGAAAGAAAATGGAACATAATGTAACGTGTTGTACACATAATATATGTTGAAGATGAAGATTAAGCATGCATCATCTGTTTTCCAAAATGTCACTTTCAGTAAGGACCATCTTAATATTCACTTAGTTCTCTTAATACATAAACTTCATACATAAACTTCAGATTACTGTATTTTATATCCATACATTTCGAACACAGGTAAGAATTGGTTGGGTCCACATAAAATTTAACTTTTCATATAGATTTTGCTTATATTTTGCTAAATATCTTAAAAAGTATGCTTTAATGTCCAAAATATAAGCTGTTTCATTTCCTAGCAAATCTAGCAGAGCACATGTAATTTAAATCATTCTACTTGGTGGAAAATCCATGTCATTTTACAATATTTTCACCCTCTCGTTCAGTTTGTCTGCAAAAAGAAGATGGATTTGCTTTATTTTGAGAATGTGAGGGTGTGTTTCTCTGTTTGCTCCAAATAACTGGTTATTTTTCTATTCTTGAACATTTTTATAAATACAGGCTTACTACTTTTGCTTATATGTAATTTTATTCTATCTCATAATAGTAATAATTGCTTTGTTGTCATTTAATGAGCACCTAGTTTCGGACATTGTACTAGGTACTTAAACTTAGTACCATATACGAATCCTTTAAAGAATTTTAAAAATTTAGAACAAGTCTAACTCCCTCAAATCTTTCCCAAATATGATGATTTTTTTGTGAAATATCTAAGTGTTATGGTTTGAGCTCTGAAGTAAATTGAGCAAAAAGCCTTGGTTTAATACTGATAGGAACTCTTAAAAGGAGCTCCCTTTCAGCTCCATTTTAGCCTAACAAAAACAGGCTTCCTTTTTCCTGGCTGTTCTAATATGGTGTGCTTGTGGGTCATAATATCAAGTGACTTAGTACATTTTAACTGATAACTTTGGGAGAATAAGCTGTTCATTCCATCATTTATTCAACTAATGACCTTCACAAGTTGGGGGTTGGTTTTTTTTTTACGTCCTGCTATATGTTTTAGCCACTAGGAAAATATATAACTGACAAAGCTTGTTCATGTGTCTTGTGGTGAAAATATAACATTTATTAAGAATAATATTTTATATTTTTACTGAGGAAAAACTTTTTCTTCATTTTTCCCCTTATAGATGTTACCAGACCTAAAAGCAGACAACCAGAGGCTAAAGGACGAAAATGGGGCCTTGATCAGAGTTATAAGCAAACTTTCCAAATAAAATAAAAAGCAGCAAATAACAGAATTGCACATATTAGTAACCCAGTGGACCATAATTGACAGTCACTGGAAACCTGGAAAGAGTCTTTGGAGACTGTCATTTCTGGATATCCTGCCAAATGCCCTCTTATCTTGGAGTTTTGTTTAAATTTTCTGGGTTTGTTTTTTGTTTTGTTTTTTCTTGTATCAAGACCATTGTTTCATGTTAATGCAGCTGCTGAGAAGATTTTTTTAAAAGACTGAGAAAACTTGTTTACAGCTCCAGCATATAAGGAAAGTGTTCAAGGCCAGATATGCCTCAGATATTTAACCAGTAAGCCTTAGTTGTACATAAATACTTTTGTGTCAACAAAAACTTGCAGCTCTCACAGAAGACAGTTATTCAACATTTTTGATGTGCCACCGTTTCCAGTTTTTCGATATTTAAATTTTTTTTGCTTTACATTTAAGTTTGGGTTTGTATGTTTTTCCTTGTAATGCTTCATGTGGCAGACTTTTCTATGTTTTCACGGCTTTTTCACTTACAGAAAAGAACACTTGCTCTTCTGAGGTCATTGTCATGTATTAGGCTCATGTATTAGGCGGATGCTGTGTTGTGTCCCACCTGGAACTGAACTGCTTGGTGGAACATTTGCTTTCACTATTTGTGCAATATTGCATTTATTTCTTATATGAATGCTTTAAAGTCAGTTGAGGTTAGGTTCTTTTAAGTCCTGTTTTCTGCCTTCATTGGTCACTTTTTTGTTTTTGTTTGTTTTTTATTATTGTAGTACAAGATGTTAGATTCTATAACCTTCACATTCATTTTAGCAGGTACTGAGTGATGCTGTATATATAAATAAGTGTATTGTTTTGATTTTTAGAACACCATGGCATGCTTGACTATTTCTTATTTCAAATGTCTGTTAATGCAAAGTAGGCTACTCCATCATAGTGTTAAAAACTGAATTTGCTAACAATGTGATATAAAGACTTTAAAAGTAACACATTATGTGGAGCCCTATCTTTATAAAAGTTTTCTACTGTAAAGTGCTTTTACTCTTATTTTCAGTTTTTGATAGTATTCAACCATAATTAAAGTTGCATAAGATAATTGCTTCACATTTCACATACTGATATTTATCTGAGTGCTGTCTAAAACTGTTGTGCTAGCCAAAGTAATGCTATGAAATCATTTGCAGACTTAACCGTGAGTTAATGTTAAATGCACTGTTATTGCCATGTGAAGAGGCATTGACTTCTATACCACCATGATGTTCAGACCATTTTATACATTTCAGTGGCCTTTAAAAAAAAAAAAAAAAGTAAAACCAAGTACATAATGGAGATGGCTTTTATTTGGACAAATAGCTTTTATATTTTCATTAAACCATGCAAAAAATATTACATCTTTCGGGCACATAACTGTCTCCTTAACCACTGAACAGTTCAGCCATTTGAATAAATTGTACATTGTAAAGCTTATAGTAGCTAATTGTAATATTGATTGTATTGTATACTATATCAAATGTGAATTTGTACCCCTTCATTTTAAAAGGTCATTGTGTTCTACTGCCTATTTTAGATTACTTTGGGGTTGGGAAAAGGTGTTTTGGTAAGCAGGATTTCATGTCCTCTCTCTCGATTGGTTTTATGAAGATAGAAGGTTATGCTCTTACTACCAAGCTCAGGATTCTTGATTTTTAAAGGTACAAGGATAGTTGTGGGAATTTTATTTTTGGTTATATTTGAACTGTATGAATGGTGGGTCTGAATATAGAGAATTTCCATGGTCTTATATGGACGTAAAATATCCAGATAATTGATCAGTTTGAGTGACTGCAACATGTTCTGGTTGCACAACAGTTAGGCATGCTAAGGACTATATTTGTGAAGTTTGGATGCCTGTGAAGAATGATTAAATACATGTTTCTAATATTCTAGTGTTTTGTATTTAGGTTATTTATTCTTTGTATCTAAAACTGAACAGCTACTGTGCTATATTGATTTTATTGGTAGTATTGAGCAGACCTTGTTTCTGCATGAAACTAGTTGCAAAACCCACTATTTTGGAAATAAAAATGTATTTTGACATATACAAATAAAATGAATAAAACTATTTTAAATGTGTGAACTTTTACTGAGACATTTTAAATTTTGTTCTGAGACATTTAAATTCTGCATGGGTATTTTTTCACTAATTGCTTTACTTTGATTCCAATTTGAATAATTTTTGAAATTGTAATATTGTGACAATTTGCATAACATTGTACATGCACATCTGTAAATGCAGTCTTAATTGCCTTGTTTATGCAATCTGTGTACCAATTTGGACAAATGTTTATATATTTTACATAAAGCTGTCTGTATGCAGAATCTGAGAACTAGTTTTTTATGATAAGTGGATAAAAAATAATGCTAACAATGTTTCAAGGTAGTAGCTTTGTAGCACAATATTTCATTTGCATAAACATTTGGTGGCTTCTAAAATAAACCTGTGCTTTTTTTTAGCTGCAAGCATCGGCTTGAGATACAGATAAAGATAATATTCCATTGAGATGTAAAGTATTAGATCATTTTCCAACCTAGATTTGTTCAACCCCAATCACTAACACATATAACTAGGTAAGAGGCACTTTCAGTGGGGAGTTTTGGTAGAGGATTTATAATAAGCCTGTGTTTAAATCAATACGAGAATTGGACTCTCTTCTTTTTTACTTCCCAGTACTTTCCCTGTGCAATGCTCACAGAATGATAGATTTTTACAGTTGTTGTCTGTCCTCCATAAAAAAAATAATTCCACATGCCAATACTTCAAAACCAAATGAAAAGCAGCTATAGAACTTTCTAGGAGAATATTCATATAAAAAAGCAAAGTAGATATTCATTAATCCATTAGGCTGTATTATCTTGCTTCAAGATTTAATCCTGGCTAATTTGAAATAGTCATGATTCCCAGTGTCAACACTCATTGAGTTTTGTAGGAAGAAAATATCCAGAGTGCCAAATTTTCTTCAAACTAGGATCATGTATTTCTCATAGGATATAATAGCCTGTGGGTTGTCCTTCACTTTTTCATATAAGCAGAATACAGAGCAAATCTCATGTTAATTAACTATCCATTAGTCATATCTTGCTCGTGAAAATCATCGGTTGCAAAGATGAAAGCTGGCTGATAAGCAATCTTTTCTGTGATGTTCCAAGTTGTATGTGTATGGTCTTTGTGTACCTTGAATGTGCATGTGCAACAGAGATAATGTGCATACGAGAGCTGCTGTCGAGAGGATTGGGTATAGAATGAAATATTTATTTTCCTATTTTATTCTATATATAACTAAATTTCTTGACTTACATTTTGGAAAGGTTTTTTGAGTGCTATTTAAACAGAGTGGTCTTTTTCTTAGGCAAGTGGTATGGAGAGTGTCATATTGCTGTCCCATGCCTACAAAGTGACCGGATTACAAAGTAATGAATTCAAAATAAAAACATAGGAGTCAGAAGTTTAAGATTCTATAATCAGATCACATAAATAATTCTATCTTATTATAATTTTATTGAAAGTTTTCTAAAGTTTATTAGGTGTAAGGTTTTTTGAGCTAAGCTATCCAAGATTTTTACTGCTTACATTTTAGTAAACATCTAGGTCACAAAAATTTACTACATTTTCATTTTTAAAGGCTGAAGAGAAAGAAGGGGGAATATTTTGAAGAAATGAACAATATAAGTAGATTCTGCCCTGAGTAACCCAGGGTAGTAGGGTTTGTATTTTGTCCTTGTGGGTCTGTACTTTGTAGAACTGAGAGAATGGGAATAGAAAAGAAAGATTTACTTTCCCTTCCTTACACTCAATTTTTCTTGAAGATTTGTTTGGATACAAGTCCATTTCAGTAGTCTACCTTATTTGATCCTTAAAGCAGATTGGATAAAGTCTATCTTCATTTTATATGTGAGAAAGCTAAGATTTATAGATTATTAACTGTTCAACATTCCAAGCCTCATACAGAATAGAGCTCTTAACCCAATTTAGTGTTGGTTATTGTTTATTGCCAGTTCTTAATCGAGGACTTTTCCCACGGTATCAGTATGATGGTTTATTTGCATGAAATTGCATAATCACCTATGAGTCTATATTTTAGGCTTAAAATACTTGGTTATCCTTGGGCAATGTGTTCCTTGGTGTGTTTTTTTCCCTCTAATACGCCATCCTCACCCCCACATCTAGTTAGGGCCTACTGTTACTAAACCACTTGCTCTTCAATGGGACTTAAATATTAATGTCTTATTGCCCAAGGAGCCAGTTGACTCCCTGGTATAAATTCTAACTATACCCGACAGACCATTATAAGTTTGTAAAAGATTTTCACATACCAATATGCAAAAGAACTTCTTTTGCATTCTTCAAAAAAATTGATCAGAGCTTAATTCCCAAGAATTGTTTATTCCCAAGTAACATTAATATGCTGTGGTTTAGCAGCAAATTTTTCTCCAGTGAAAAAATGTGGGATACCAATGTATAAAACAGATAAATGTGTATTTTATATTACCCATAGAGTTGACCCCACCCCAAAAGAAATACTCAAAATAGGCCTCTATCAGGCAGCATGACCCCCTCATTTGTTACTGTGTGGGTTTTAGAGCACTGCTGAGAAGATGCACCTTGTCTGCACTTGCTTTTATAATAAATGTGTTAAGCCAGTGTTTTGGTACTACACTATTTTATATGAGTGAATATGTTCTGCCCTAAAGAATATCAAACACAGGTATAGGGCAGGAAACGCTCCACACAAAAATAACGCCACTTGGCAGTGTAAGTAGACCTTAAGTGCTCTCTAGTGTTTTGCAGTTGTGCATGTGTCTAAGTGTATTGTTTTTATAACTTTTTAAGAGCATTTTAGCACACAATTTGAATCAGACTTTTGTAAAGGGGTCCATAGAGCTAAGATTTAGGGTACCGATTTTTAAACACTTGACATGGTGGAAAAAGCTTTGGATTCAGGTGTAGATGTAAATCTCAGCTTTACTAGCTGATAACTAGTAATTCCAAACAATCTTGTGGTATTAAAAAATGTAATAGTATTGCCCTGGCTGGTATGGCCCAGTGGTTGCAGTGTTGTCTGTGCATAGGCGGATCGCAGGTTCGATTCCTGGTAAGGGTACGTACCCAGATTCTGGGTTTGGTCCCCAGGGCACATGTGGTAGACAACCTATCGATGTTTCTCACATCAACATTTTTCTTTCTCCCTTCCTTCCTCTCGCTCTAGAATCAATGAAAAACAAATCCTTGGGTAAGGATTAATTAAAAGAAAACGTTAATAGTATTGTTTTGTCTTAGAACAAGCATGTCAAACTCAAAGGCTAGCACAGGCCAAATAAGGTTTAAGTTTATGTGGGCCGCAAAAAAACAAAATCTTCAATTTTCATAGAAACAGGTTTATTTTGATAGAGACATGCTGAATACAGAGGGCTGAAATAAATGAGTAATCGTTAACAAAATAATAGAACATTTTAATAAAAATTAATATTTTTTCTTGAACATTAACTTACCAGACACTGGATAACTGCACAAATTAATAAGTGTAATGCAAATAAACCTATTTCTTGTTCTCCAAAAACGAAATATTTCCTGTTGCGAATACCAAACAAGTCAGTACGAAGTTCATGACGTGACTATTGGCTACTAAAATATTCACTGCTAGTATTTAGTGGAGAGAAATGGTGCGCCTGTGCGTAAGGTGCGTAAGGGAAATGAATGCAACACGATTATAGTAATCAGTCATTAGCAAACATTGTGTTTTATTAATAATTATGTGTAACAGGATATTATAAAAATTAAGTTATGAAATTTTTATTAAAATGTTTCTTGCATATCGTTTTATTGGCTGGGCTGCAAAAATATTCCTTGTGGGCCGCATGCAGCCCATGGGCTGCGAGTTTGACATGCTTGTCTTAGAATATTTTAAAGCAAAATTTTGGAATAATTTACATAGTTACCATAAATGCCTAATGTTTTAACTCTGGGACCAGTAAGGGGAAAAGATCGAGGTAGCTTTTGGAGAACTTCCTTCAATCATTGGAAAGTAGGAAAAAGTACACCTCTGTAACCATGTCACATCTGATGGGTACCAGGAACACTGACTACTTATGTGAATCTAATCTATTTATAGCTCCAATTGTTGTTAGCAGAGAAAAAAAATAGGGGAGAGTGGCAGAGAGTTTATAGGTGTAACATACAAATGCATTTGCCATAGAAAATATTTGTTGTTAATTGCTGCTCTCAATAGTCCTTGTTTCCATTAAAATTTATAGTTGTTGGAATGTCAGGATTATCACTAATTTGGATGCTTCTAAAACTTACATAGTACTCAAAATATGAGGTCATCTGGACCATTTATCAGCCTCCACATTACACTAATCTTGTTACGTAATGATCTGCATAAGAGTTTTATAGTCTCATCTATTCCTTTGTTTAAAATTAGAGTCCTACCATCTCATTCTTACTCCATGCTAGACTGCAACTCTGGTGTTGGTACTTGCTTTACTGTGACCAGTAGTAAGGAAAACCAGGGAGGAAGGGAGCTGGATTTTAGTATTGTCTGTGTATCAGACCCTATGCATAGCTTTGTTTTCTGGTTTTAATATTTTTAAGCTATTTCCTTTATTTTACTCTACAATAAGCTCTTACCCTCCCCCCCCCCCACCCACCCTGCGCATAGGGAGTGGGATCGGCCAGCCAGCTGCCCATACGTGGCCCTTCTCCCTGCAGGCCCAGCCCAATCAGCCCCCCATTGGGGCAGGCGGCCGGATCCCACCCATGCATGAATTCGTGCACTGGACCTCTAGTTAAATATAAACGTTCTGATTCCTGCAAACTTGTCTCTGTGATTCAATAAATTCTTGTTAGCATGTACATGCCTGACATTTGCCTCTGTGGTGAAGATAAACCCTGAAGCAAAAAAGGCAAAATTAAGTCCCCGCTTTGTGAAGGTTACATCAATGAGGGGAAAGATTGAAAATAAGCAAGTACCCTAATTTAGAAGATAATATGGAAAGAATAGAGAAGGATGAGCGATTTCAGGACTGAGGAGAGAGCTAGTCAGAGAAGGCCTCACTGAGAGAGTAACATTGAGCCAAAACTCAAAGAAGGGGAGAACAAAAAATGCAGACATCTGGGAAAAGAGAATTTCCAACCAGAGGGAGCAACAAAAGCAAAAGCCAAGAGGTGCACATGTTCTCAAGTGTTTGACAGACAGTAAGGCTGATGTGGTTATAGACAAGTGAGCAAGAAGAGTGGTGGGAGAGAGGGGCACCAAGGAGCTAGATGAAGGACTTGGTTTAGACATTTACTGACCACAGCTGTGCACTACACTTTCTTGGTAGTGATAGACTTGATCCTTCCAGAACTTTACTACTTTTACCTATAAATTGTAAAATTTTTATAGAAATTTTTAATTGATTTTTAGAAGGAGAAGAAGGAAGAGGGAGAAGCATCCATGTGAGAGAAAAATACCGATCTGCTGGCTCCTGCACACCCCCAACCAGGGATTGAGCTCGCAACCTGGGTACGTGCCCTGACAAGGAATGAAACTGGCAACCTCTTGTTGCTCGGGACGGTGCCCAACCAACTGAGCTACAACTGGCCAGGGCTAAATTATAAAATTATTTTTATAAGAGATAAGAATCAGATTATAAATTGAGAATAACTGTACTAGGAAACCTAGGTTGAGTTTCATAAGGGGAAGCATTTAATCAAATGTAAAACTTTTGCAAAGACTCCTGACACCAAGTTAGAAATGGAAAAATGGACTAGTAGAGTCATTATGATATCAAAGAAACACATCAGTTCATGAGACAAAATGAACATTTTAGATCAATTCTCAGGAAATGATCTTTCTCATGGACATGATGTTGTTCCAAGAGGGATCAGAGTACTATAATCCAAGTGTGTAGTATTCACCATTTTTCTTGTCCTAGCAATGTCCCAGGAATGGTTAGCTTTTATCATTCCTCTAAAACAGTGGTTCTCAAACTTGAATTCCCTAGAGCAGCGGTTCTCAGCCTGTGGGTCGTGACCCCTTTGACTGCCGAACAACCCTTTCACAGGGGTCACCTAAGACCATCCTGCATATCATATTTACATTATGATTCATAACAGTAGCAACATTACAGTTACGAAGTAGCAACGAAAATAATTTTATGGTTGGGTCACAGCATGAGGAACTGTATTTAAAGGGCCAGAAGGTTGAGAACCACTGCCCTAGAGAGCTTGTTCAGACATAGTTGGGCCTCACTCCTATTTCTAATTCAGTATTTAGAATCTGGGGTGGGACCAGTGAGTTTGCACTTCTATCAAGTCCCCAGGTGATTCTGATACTGCTGGTCCAGGGGCCATGTTTTGAGACATACTGCATTCTATCATCAGTTGTTAATCTTCTGAAGAGAAATAGAGAATTCAAAAATAAAATCCCTTGTGATAACCTAAAACGTAGGTACAGTATCCTACATTAATAGATAAGTGATCATATAGAGAACAAGCCTTGACTAACACCAATGATTGTTTAAAAATAAAAGCTCATGTGTCCCATCATCGCACATATACCCTGGATGGGGAAAAGGGCACATGCAGACAAATTGAGTTCATTTTACTAGAAAATCAAATAAAACAGAAGGGTTTTTTAAAAATATATTTTTATTGATTTCAGAGAGGAAGCGAGAGGGAGAGATAGAGAAACATCAATGATGAGAGAGAATCATTAATCGGCTGCCTCCTGCATGTCCCACAGGAGGTATGGAGCCTGCAACCAGGGCATGTGCCCTGACCAGGAATCGAACCGTGTCCTCATGGCTCATAGGTCTACACTCAAGCCACATCGGCCCAGCCAGAAGGATTTTTTTTTATATGAGACAAGCAATTTCATAACAGTCCCATACACTTCAGGGTGGGGTGGGGAGGGGAGGTAGCCAATCCCCTTAACATCACTTTTTCTCTGCTTGCTAGGGAGACAAAAAGCCTAAACTTGCAGGTATGGGAAGGCAAGTGTCTTAAAAATCAAGGTGTCTTGCAAGCTTAAATTTAAAAAAAATCAACATAACTGTCTTCTCACCTTTCAGGCCTATGACTAACTATTTTTTTCCTTCAAGTCTTTGAAAAAAATTATAATGGCTTTAAAGTTCTTGCCTGCTAATTCTAACATATGGGTCATGTCAGGGTCTGTTACTATTAACTACTTTTTATCTTGAGTCACATTGTCTGTTTCTCTACATGTTTAATATATTTTATCCTCGACATTGTAGATAATAATTGTCCATGAACATGAATTCATTTTCCTCTGAAGTGTTCTGATTTCCATTCTAGCGGGCAGCTAAGTTACTGGCTGATGACTCTGAACTTCTGTAAGCTTACTTAATATACTTTATGATGGATCTATTTCCAATTTATTCTTAACCTCTAAGCAAAACTTTAGTCCTGGAAAATAGTTTTTACTCTAAAGGTATGGCCCCTCTCTCGTTTTGATTGAAAACTTGAAGTGTTGCCCAGCCAGTGTGGCTCAGTGGTTGACCTATAAACCAGAGATTTCGGTCTGGGCACATGCCTGGGTTGCGGGCTCGACCCTTAGTAGGTAGGGTCCTGCAGAAGGCAGCTGATCAATGTTCCTCTCTCATTAGTGTTTCTATATCTCTCTCCCCAAGAAAACTTTTTTTGAAGTGTTTACCAAGCCCCTCTGAGTTGGTAGGTACTGTGGTCTGAATGTTTGTGTCTCCCTAAAATTCACATGATTTATTTCTAACACCCAATGTTATAGTATTAGGAACGGGCCTTAGGAGGTGATTAGGTCGTGGGGTGGAGCTTTCACAAATGGGATTAGTGCTTTTATAAAAGAGATCCTACAGAGCTCCCTAGATCCTTCCACCATGTAAGGACACAACAAGAAGTCTGTGACCTGGAAGAAGGCCCTCCCTGGCCCTGCTGGCACCCTGATCTTGGACTTCCAGCCTCCAGAACTGTGAGAAATAAATATTTATAAGCCATCCTGTGACATCTATATATATAAGAGGCTAAGTAACCATCCAACCAGCTGGTAGAAATGATGCTCACTGACCACCAGAGGGCAGACGCTCAACGCAGGAACTGCCAAGCTGCGGTGACTTGGCAGTGGCAGTTCTCAGGTGATGCACCCCAGAACCAGAGGGTAGGGAGCCCGATTCCTCATGGAGCCGTGCGATTCCACCAGGCCAAAGGACCCCAACCTGCTGGCGGGACCCTGCTCACTGCACCACCCCAGGTGCAGCCAGCTGGGGAGGGACCTCGGAAGGTTGGCTCCAGGGTGTGTCCAGCCCACCTTGCCTAGTCCAGCCCCACTGGCCACCTAATTTATTTCCTTTCAATGTGCACATATCCATGCACTGGGTTACTAGTTTTGTTATAATAGCCAAGTAGACTAAAAATATAGGTAGGTTTCAAAACCCATACTCTATCTCTTTCCTGGTGGGCAACAACCAAAATATCTCCTCAGCATTTTCTAGTTGCTGCTTTCCTGGGCTTTCAGAGGCCATGCATGCGCAATTAAGTGGCCATCCAAGAATTTGAAGGAAGTTTTTTTTGGTTTGTTTTTTAAATATATTTTATTGATATTTTTACAGAGAGGAAGGGAGAGAGAGCGTTTGAAACATTGATGAGAGAGAAACATCGATCAGCTGCCTCCTGCACACCCCCTCCTGGGGATGTGCCCACAACCAAGGTACATGCCCTTAACCGGAATCGAACCCGGGACTCTAAAGTCCCCAGGCCGACGCTCTATCCAGTGAGCCAAACTGGCTAGGGCTTGAAGGGGACTCTCATCTCTATGGCTCTTATCTCCAAAATCTTCCCTCAGTTTTCAATTGTTCTAGCAGCCCCAGACTCTGTCCTCTCACACCTCAGGCTTCAAGATCCAGCTTAAGCTCTAGCTGCCCTCCACGGCACTCACAGGGGACACCCTCAGGAGTAAATCTGTTTACACATGGATCTCACCAAGTGTAGTTCCCTTTTTCCCAGCGCGGAGTTCTCTCCAATTTATGCCTGCTTTTGGTCATTCTCTAATTATTTCTTATATTTTGTCCAGAGTCCGTAATTGTTTATTTGTTTGTTAAATAAGAGGAAGTTTATTTAGAAACTCACAGAGGTAGAAGTGATTAGCAAAAGAAATGGGCTCAGGAAACAAGTTACAAAGGCAAAAGAAGGACCCCCAGAGTTTAGGAGAATGAGAGAGGCAAGGAAACCCAGCCTGGTGGGGGGAAGGAGATTGGGAAGGGGAGAGAGGCAGAAGGCGTGGCTGTGCTCCCAGGAGGGAGAGTGCCCAGAATCCATAATTGTTATTTGTGGGAGACTTAGTCCAAGCTGTTCTGCCATTACTGGAAAGAAAAGCTCTGTATTACACAATTTTAAAAACTAGTTTTAGAAAAGGCTAGGCCAAATGGACAAAAATATATCATTTTGTACAAGGGAGTACTTTTACAGGTAATATTTCTTCTTGTATTTTCCAAGTTTTCTATAAAGTGATATTTTTAAAATTAAACTGTTTTTAATGAATAGAATTTGCATGGAAAGAGGCATCCCAGTGGGGAAGTGTATAACATTTCCTGTAATTTGGCTTTTTTTTTTTTAATTAAACATTTTTATGGGAAGAGTTTGAATGGAGTAAGAGGCATTTCAGATGTAGGATGTGAATAAATTAAAGGTGTGTTCATGTGAATAACATGAGTCATCCTTGGGTCAGCTGTTTGGTGGGAGCAGGATGGTTTGCAAAAGTGGAGAAGTGTAAAGAAACAAGGGGACTCCATCATTATACAAAGGTAATTATTGTCAACTCATTGCCAAAAGCCTGGGTTTTAAACCTGTTGAATTACCTTATGTAGCAGAAGAATAACTAAATTTGCCAGAAAGAACCATGAATATTTTATTTAATATTTTCAACTTAATATTACACAAAGTAAGGAATAAAAATACATATACAACTAAAACATATGCCTTTGGATGCAAATCAGAAACGGATATGGAAAAAGGAAAAAAACTTATTTGTAGAGTGATGAAATTTGGAGAGATTTTGAAAGCAGATTTCAATTTCCAGATGCTATCAGGAGATGGGTTATATAGGGGCCATCATTAATCATGGTGACTAAGGGAGTTAGGGTCTCCGACTCTACTGATGGGTTGAGGCCAGGACAGGGGTAGGTGGTCATTGCACCTGGTCCTGATGTCACCTATGGCGTTGTTCTGCCTATCTTCTCAAGGATGTGGACAGTGCGGTCATTCTGCTTTTCTGGGCCGATGTTATATTTAGTTTGACTAAAACTCTGTTTCTGTGGTCCACAAGCCACAGGCTTTGTTCCTAAGACTTGTTTGATGCTGACCAGAACCAAGCACCTCATTGTTCTGAGGGTTTAATGATTAAGGCCCCAGCTAAGCTCCATGCACAGTAATATATTTGCACTCTCAGAAGAAACCCCAGACTTTCCATGTTTTTGCCCATGAGCTACCTTGTTTCCCACACAGCTGTCAAGACTCAGCTAAAATAGGCCCCACTTTGTGAAGCCTGGTTTTCTCCTCGACTCCCCTCCTCGCCCCTCCCAGGAGTTAGATAGGCCATGAGTTTCGTCAGTCCTCCTACGAGACCATGTCAGCAGCAAGTCTTATTTTTGTCGAAGTCCCTGAAATGAGTCATTTCTTCCCTTTACACTTCATACAAATTGAATCCATTTTAGAGGCTATTTTAAGCATGCAAAATATGTGTGATATGCTAGGAGGCAAAACTAGTGCAGTAACAGAAAAAAGAGATATGCATTGAATCTAACAAAAATATACAGTAATATCTATGCTTAAAGAAGCATGTTATCAGTTATCAAGATTAATAAATAAAAAGATTTAGTGAACATCATAGAATTGCAGAGTTGGAATTGATCTTGTAGCCTTTCCTTGTCAGACCTGAGACTTCTTGGGCAAGAAGCAAGGATGTCACAGAGGCGTAAGTGAAGAATGCAGAGAAAGAGTGCAGGAGAAGGAGTGCTAGTAACTTGCAATCACAGATGTGAGAAGGCCCTCTCCATCCTCCCACCTCAGAGCCTCCTTGCTCATGCCAGTGGTTGTAACTGTGGAGTTCACCCCTCACCTGTCCTCTTTCCTTTACATCTGGATCTGGGGGGTGGGAGCAACATTTGGTAACTCACTTCCACCCTTCTCCCCCTGAGATTGTAACCCTAAAGGCAAGTTACCATGGCTGCTCAGAATAGTCAAAGAAATGCACTTCTAAGTGTTTCTCCTGCTGCCTTGGCAAGAATTATGCATAAGGCACACAGGCAAATCCAAACCCCTACAGTGTGAGATGAACCAAAACTGAGTGAATAAATGGTTCAATAATTATGTAAAATAATATTAGATGTCAATAAAGAGAATAATATCAATTCAGAAAAGCAAAGAACAATATTAAGGGGTTTTAATTTTTAAAATGATCTAGTTTGAAAAAATAAAGAGACAAATACGTTTAGAGGTTTCATAAGGGAAATGTTAAACAAGATTTCAAGTGGAAAATTATATAAATAGGCACACTTAAGGACTACTTCTTACATATAATTATTAGTCAATGTTTTAAAAGTTTAGTTAAAATTTCCATTATAATTTTACTTTAAATATTGCCAGATTTTTTAAAAAGGGGCTGAATTTGCCCTTTATCAATCTTTTTTTTTTCTTTTGCTCAGTTCATCAGTAAACCACTGAGTTAAGAATGAGTATGTCTATGTTAATGGCTGCTGAGTGGGATGCAGATAACCACTGCCCAAATGGGCCAGTCTGCCTCCCTGTCTCTCCCCCTTTGCTCACCAGCAAGACTGCGGTGCCACCCAAGTCCTATAGCTCGCAGACCCACTGGCGGAGGGGTGGGGTGTCAACAAGTACACCCAGCAGACCAAGCCCCTCACCTTGGAACCCACCATCACCCTCTATCCTCTCACCAATTATACTTTTGATACAAAAGAGCCTCTCGCCCTGGCTGGACTGGCTCAGTTGGTTGGGTGTCGTTCTTTGCACAGAAGGCTGCTGGTTCAATTCCCCATCAGGTCACATGCCTGGGTTGCAGGCTGGATCCCACCCGGTAGGGCATGTGCAGGAGGCAGCCAATCTGATGTTTTGCTCTCCAATCAATGTTCTTCTATCTCTCTCGCTTCACCTATCTCTAAAAATCAATAAATATATTTAAAAATAAAATGGAAGGAAGGAAAGGAGGGACAAAGGGAGCGAGGGAGAGAGGGAGAGCTTCTATGTGGCAGACAGATTTCAATGCATAAGTGAGGAATTTGATAAAATTGGATGAGCAGGACTGTAGAAGGGGTTCTGATTGTACATGGGCGCCGGCTACCCCATATGTTACTGCTCCACCTGGGAACAACTTTCTTCAAACTAGCTGGTGGTGAACTGAACCCAGGAGAAGATGAAGTTGAAGGATTAACGTTAATGACAGAGATAGTCATCAGGATGGAGTCCTGTAAGACTGGGTCATTGGGGACTGTATTGGTAACTGGTGGAGACCAAATTTTGAACCTCCTCAGTATTCATAGAGTCCTGCACATATTTCAAAACCGAGGGAACATAAGAAGTTGCTTTTGGTTCAACTTCAAGAGAAAGCCTTGTTTTCAGTGCCTAAAAATGACAAGCTGGTAGTCCTACCGTTGTTTGAAAGGTGTGACAATGCACCAGGGTAAAACCCATCATTTCTGGTCTCCCTCAGCTTTTGAACAGCTTCCATGTTATATACAACTGAACGCCTGCACAGTGGAGAAGCCAGAGACACTGTCCCTGTGAGCACAGCTCTACACAGTATAGAATCCACATGGTAGAAAAGTTGTCTTTGTTTTCTTTCTTTCCCAGCCCTAAATCGCCACCTGCTTCCTAGTGTTTGAATGGTGAAGTTGGTATGAAAAAATAGTGGTGTAAACAAATGTGGGAATGTTTAATTTCCTTTTGTTTCTACTCGCGTGTTTTTGTAAATTAAAGAAAGTGACCTATTTGTATTTTTAAAAATTTCACATTAAACTTATAAAATTCTTTTTAAAAGTAATGGATACATCTATAAACACAACTTATTGATATGAGCGTAGGTGAGTGTTAAACAGTTGTTGAGAGTCCCTAATATAAACATCACATCTCGATGGTGGCCTTTAATCAGTTGTAGCATATTTATGCTCTGGGTTTTAAACAGTAATAACATTGGAAGGGGGAATGATTCAAATAAAATCCTTAAAAATCATCATCTGTATTCATTTATACATCTTTGTAAATGTTAATAGAAGCAAGAGTATTTTCTCAAATCTTTGTACAAAAATCTCATTAGACACCACCAACATTTCCCATTTGGTGGGTACTGGTTCTAAAAATAGAAGTGTTCTTTTTGTAGCCTACATACTTATTATTCTCTTATTCTTTAAAAAATTCCATGTTGGCTCTACACTAAGAAATTAGCGACCTCAAGTTAATATAGAACAAGCGAGTTTCTGTAATTATTAGATTTAAAAATGTAGCTCCCTAGATCCAAAATCTACTTGTTATAATTATGTGTAATAATACATTCTTAGGGCATAAGAATTTTATGTGAAACTTATTAAAAACAGCTCCTGATTTCTTTGCCGGTACAGATCTGTGCTGCCAGTGAAGCTAAAAGACCCTGGGAAAGAACGCTGAATGCTTTGCTGATTGCTTTACTAATATTGTCTGGTATGTTTAGTCTCCAAGAAAAAAGAAATGAACATTTCTTGATCACCTACCGAGTGCCACAATATATTTATATGATTGAATCCTCACAATGACCATAATAGGCAGAATAATTCCCAGTTTACAGAGGGAGAAACTGAAGTCATGAGCTCAGGGCATACATAAGCAATGAAGCCAGGATCTAAACAATCTGACTCCACACCCATTCCACTTCACGTAACTTCAAGAAGTCAACCACAAAAGGCTTCATGTACTTTTCCTTCAAAACCTATTTTGCTCCCACCTGTCTTCAACATCAACATTCAGTCTAAACCGTTTAACTGGAAAAACCTGAGGGTATTCCAAGAATGTCCAGATTTTTTTAAAAGCAGGAAATAACTTCAATTAGTCAGTTGGTAACTTACATAAAGAACTTAATATTGCCTGACATACTAATGAGTGCTACTCATAAACTTCATCTCTGACCCTAGCATTTGGAAGTGGGCTACATTTGCTTCACATTTTCTTAACAATGTTTTTAATTGGTAGTGTGAAAATATACCTTGTCAATGCTTTAAAAATATTCAGTTATTGCCCTAGCTGGTTTAGCTCAGTGGATAAAGTGTCGGCATGCACACCTAAGGGTCCCAGGTTCGATTCCAGTCAAGGGCACATACCTCAGTTGCAGGTTCCGTCCCAACCCTGGTCGGGGCTTGTGCAGAAGGCAACCAATCTATGTGTTTCTCCCGCATCACTATTTCTCTCTGTCTTTCCCTCTCTTCCACTCTCTCTCAAAATCAATGGAAAAATATCTTCAAGTGAGGAGTAAAATAAATAAAGTATTCAATTATTAAAATAAATCTTGTACAATGGAAAGTATAATTTGCACAGGTTGAAACTTTTAAATGGGCACTTAAATTTGTTTTCCAAATTTCTCCTGTTAAACTTTTTCAGCCCTCTCAAGCACTGTCTCAGACTTTTTTCTTTCTTTTTTTTTTTTTTTTTTTGCCAGATGGTACCTCACCTTTGTTCCTATTATCTTTTTCTCTTCTCTTCCTGTCCCTGGTTCCATTCCTCTCAATGGCTGCTTTTGTAGCCTATGTTCTTGGATTTGTTCCCTCCACAGACTTGTTAACAACTTCCCTTATCCTTGTCTACCAGATATTTTTTGTGTACTTAAGTATTTAGTCACCATTGTCATAATTATTCTGAAAATAGCCTTGTTATGTGGGCCATCCCAGAAGACCAGCAGTTTCTAAAGTTAATAACACCTTGAGCAAATAAATGATTTTATGATTCACTCCTTTCATGACCCCTCATAAAAGAAAGAAAATTGTTTTATGATAAGAATATTGAAGTAATTAAGTCTTGTAAGGATTCAGTAGTTGTTGAGATGGGTTTGGTCTGCTCAAATAATTGCTTTGATGTTAGAAGGATTGTATCCGTTAAGTATAGGTTTTCATTGAAAGAAATGTATGTTCATTAGAAAACTTCAAAGAGTTAAAAACCCTTTTAGTGGTTTAGTTGAACACTTAATTCTAATTGCAGCCCTGTGACATGAGTTTTTAACATGATCATGAGATATTTTTTTCACTCAGAGTAACACTTGATTAAATAAAAAATATGGATTGCAGATTTTATTTTTTAAGAATGAGTTAAGACTTTTAATTCCCTAGAGTAACCTGCCTGTTAGTTTTTTTATGCAAATCCTAAGGATCTGGATTAAGTAAAGATTCACTATTTTGATTTAAAATTAATTACAACTATTAAGTAATTTGGGCTTGAAAATAACTCATGTAATTAATTTGCTCTATCAGAGAAGAAAGTTTTTTATTAGTATAGTAATTGAAATAGCCTTAACAAAAGGGGGAATCTAAAATGTCTTCTGAATTAGTGCTTTATCACTTGAACCACTAGGTGGCACTAACAAGCTTTTACCAAATATGTACTCGGAATGATGTGTAAGACACTCCTTGAATGCTTTCCACCTATAAACAATATCCAATGCCACCACTATCAACAGGTCTACAATTTCGACCCATCTGTTTAAGGAAAATGGTATATAAAGTTATGGCTTTAGACAACAATAAATGTTATTACTTTAGCAAATTACTAGCTGTTTAAGAAGCTACTTGCATTGTTGACAAAAATACTGAGAATTCAATAAAAATAACAAGGCACCATGATTTAGTGAAAAAAACACTGGACTTAGAGTCAGTAGTGCTGGTTCTGTTTATAGCTCCACCACCAACGATCTTCACATTTTGAGTAAGTCACTAAACCTTTCTGGTTGCCAGTCTCCTAGTCAGTGAAATAGGGAAGAAAAAAACAACTTTTTTTTCTACAAAATCCCTGAGAATTCTAGTATGGAAAACAAATGAAAGCAAGGCTGACTGAATGGGGGTGGAATGTTAGAAGGAGAAGGATATATGGACACACTTTCTACTCTACTTCCCATCACTCTCTACAATGTCCAACCCATGGTTTCCATGGCCCAGAAAATAATATTCTGGAGAGCAATGAAATAGAAAATTAGTATGGTCCCTTCTGTTCCAGGAGTCTGATTCCAAGTATGTAGCTATGTGCAAATTCTTAAACATTTTCTCTTTACTTGCCCAATTCCAGGATATAGTACACACTTTATTTACTCTTTTACAAATGAGTAAATGGAGGCTGAGTAATTACTGTCTTTTTAAAGTTCATCTGGATATAGGATCAGAATCCAGAACTTCTGATATGTGTGTGTGTGTGTGTGTGTGTGTATTTAAACTTTCTTTTGAAAAAAGTATATATTCATATGCAGTTGTAAAAAATAACACAGAGAAATTCCATGTACCATTTACCCCGTTTCCCCCAATGGTAACATTTGCAAAATTATGGCACCATATCGCAACCAGGTATTGGCATTAAGACAATCCAGAGCAATTCCACCACCCCAGGAATCCCTGTGTTGTACTTTCAAAGCTACACCTGCCTCCCTCCTGCCCCAACTCCCTGCTTAGTATCCCCACCCTAGGAACCACTAATTTGTTCTCCAGTTCTTTAATTTTGTTATTTCAAGAATATGATATAAACGGAATCATGTAGTATGTAGCCTTTTCAGGATTTACATTCTCACTCGTCATTAGTCTCTATAGATTTATCCAGATTGTTCCATGTATCTAATATTCATTCCATTTTATTGAAGAGCACTCCATGATATGATGTACCACAAGTATTTAACCATTCATCCAGGAAGATTATCTGGGTTGTTTTTAGGTTTTGGCTCTCATGCGTAAAGCTACTATAGCATTTGTGCATAGGCTTTCATGTAAACATAAGTTTTTATTTTTCCAGGATAAATGCTCAGGAGTGAGATTGCTGAGTCATTGTGTAATTGCATGTTTAGTTAGTTAGTTAGTTAGTTAGTTAGTTAGTTAGTTAGTTAGTTTTTTAAATATATTTTTATTGATGTCAGAGAGAAAGGGAGCGGGAGTGAGAGATAGAAACATCAATGATGAGACAGAATCATTGATCGGCTGCCTCCTGCAGGCCCCCTACTGGGGATTGAGCCCACAACCCAGACATGTGCCCTTGGCCAGAATAAAACCTGGGACCCTTCAGTCTGCAGGCCCCATGCACTGAACCAAACCAGCTAGGGCCATGTTTAATTTTTTTAAGGAACTGCTAAATAATTTCCAGAACAGGTATACTAATTTACATTTCCACCAGCAATGTAGTGTTTTCACTACTTTTTTAAATTTTAGCCATTCTGATAGGTGTGTAATGATACATCATTGTGGTTTTAATTTGTATTTTCCAAATGCTAATAATGTTAAACATCTTTTCATGTGCTTATTTGCTATCTGTATGTTCTTTTTGGTGAAATGTCTCTTTATGTCTTTTGTTCATTTTCTAATTGGCTTTTTTTTTTTGTACTGTTGAGAGTTCTTTATGTATTTAAACACTAGTCTGTCTTTTCATCCTCTTTAACAGGATCTTTCACAAAGCATAAGTTTTTCATTTTAATCATTTTTTTTATGGATCTTGTTTTTGGGTCAAGTCTAAGAATTCTGTCTATCTCTAGATTTCAAAAATTTTTTTACTGTGAGTTTTTCTGAAATTTTATAATTTTTAAATTTACATTTATGTAGTTGATCTATTTTGAGATAATTTTTGGATAAGATCTGAGGTTTAGGTTGAAATTCTGTTGATTTTTTAAAAAATATATATTTTATTGATTTCAGAGAAGAAGGGAGAGGGAGAGAGAGAGAAATATCAATGATGGGAGAGAATCATTGGTTGGCACCTCTTGCATGCCTCACCCTGGGGACTGACATGTGCCCTAACTGGATTGAACCGTGACCTCCTGGTTCATAGATCAACGCTCAACCACTGAGCCATGTCTACCGGGTGAAGTTCTGTTGCTTTTTTAATGCATTTGCTCCAATTGCTCTAGTACCTTATTTTTCTTTTTAGTAGCACTTTTTTTTTAAAGGCAATTTTTATTTCACTGAATTGCATTTGTAACTTTGTCAAAAAATCAGGTAGGCATATTTATATAGATCTATTTTCTGGCTCTCTATTATATTCCACTGTTTAATGTATCTATCTCTCCACTGATAACACACTGTTTTGATTAATCTATATAATAAAAGCCGAAGCTACCATTATGGTAGAACGACCAGAATGACCAGTCACTATGATGCACACTGACCACCAGGGGGCAGATGCTCAACACAGGAGCTGCCCCCTGGTGGTCAGTGCACTCCCACAGGGGGAGCGCTGCTCAGCCAGAAGCAGGGCTCACAGCTGGTGAGTGCAGCAGCATTGGCGGGAGCCGCTCCCACAGTAAGGAACGAGGGGTCCCGGACTGCGGAAGGGATGTCTGACTGCTGGGGATCGGGCCTAAGCCAGCAGGTGGACATCCCCCAAGGAGTCCCTGACTGCAAGAGGCGAAGGCCTGGCTGAGGGATCCCCCCCCCTCCCCCAGTGCACAAATTTCATGCACCGGGCCTCTAGTGAAGTATATAAAAATCATGAAATTGGGTAGATTGATTCCTCCCACTTCATTCTTCTTTTTCAAAATAGTTTTAACCCTTCTCCTTTCTTTGATTTTTCATATAAATTTTAGAATGATCTTTTTTATAGCTACAAAAATCGTGCTGGGATTTTGATAGAAATTGCATTAAATTTATATATCAAATCAGGAAAAATGGACATCTTCATTATGTTGAATCTTCCAATCAATGAACATGGTATATCTCTCCATTTATTTAGACCTCCTTTTATTTCTTTTACTAGTGTTTTGTAATTTTGAGTACAGGCATCCTGTTTTTTTTATATTTATACCTAAGTATTTTAATGTTTGGAGTGATTGTAAATGGTATTGTGTTTTTAATGTTGGTGTCAACATATTACTAGTAATTGTTAGTATATAGAAACATAATTGGTTTTAATATGCTCATTTTGTATCCTGTGGCCTTAATGAACTCACTTATTAGTTGTAGGAGGTTTTTTATAGATCTCTTGGGATTTTCTATGCAGACTGTAAATAAGGACAGTTTTTATTTCTTCCCTCTTGGTTTATATACCTTTCTCTGCCCTTTATTGCACTGGCTAGAAGTTTAGCACTATGGTGAATAAGAGTGGTAAGAGGAGACATTCTTTTTTTTTTTTTAATATATTTTATTGATTTTTTACAGAGAGGAAGGGAGGGGGATAGAGAGTTAGAAACATCAATGAGAGAGAAACATCGATAAGCTGCTTCCTGCACACCCCCTACTGGGGATGTGCCTGCAACCAAGGTACATGCCCCTTGACCGGAATTGAACCTGGGACCTTTCAGTCCGCAGGCTGATGCTCTATCCACTGAGCCAAACCGGTTAGGGCGAGACATTCTTTTCTTGTTCTTGATCTTAAATGAAAAGCATAATCATCCACCACTGAGTATAATGTTACCTGTAGGTTTTTTATGGAAGCTCTTGATCAAATTGGGGAGGTTCTCTATTCCTATTTTTGTAAACATTTTTTAATTGTTTTTTATTGATTTTAGAGAGAGAAGAAGGGAGAAGGATAGACTAGAAACATCGATGAGAGAGAAACATCGAACGGTTACCTCCTGCAAGTATCATACTAGGGACTGAGCCACAAACTGGTAATGTGCCCTGACCGGGAATAGAACCTGTGACCTTTGGTTCATGGGTTGATGCTCAACCACTCAGCCACACTGGTCAAGCTAAACATTTTTATCATGTGTTGAATTTTGTCAAATGTTTTTTGTGCATTACTTGGTATAATCATGCGACTTTATTGTTAGTATATTAATGGGGAATTACATTGATTAGTTTTCAAATATTACACCAAGTATGTATGATTTTTATGTATGTGTATTATATATGTAAATATGGATGTATATGGATGTCTGAATTTTATTTGGTAATATTTGTTAAGGATCTTTGCATCTACATTTATGAAGGATATTGGCTTGTGGGGTTTTTTATTTGTTATTTTAACTGTCTTTGTCTAGTTTGGGCATCAGAGTAATAATAGCTTCATAGAATGAATGAGGAAGTATTTTCAGGAGGAATAAAAACTTATGTGTAATTGGTGCTAGTTTTTCTAGTAGTTGGTACCTATTTTGTTTTCATTCAATTTGAGATTTTCCTGGTTCTTGGTACAGTGACTGAATTTCCGTTGAAATGGGGACATTATGGGTATTATGTTATGACACTCTGAATCTTATTTAAACCTTCTGTTTAGCTCGCTTCCTCTGACACCACTTCAGTAGGGGAAGAGATGAATGGGAACGCTGCCTTATTATTTCCGGGTGAAGTAGAGGATCAAGACTCAGCCTTTATTGGCAGCTCGGGTGGGGGCTCTTATTGCTGCTGGGTGTGGGTGTGAGTTCTAGCTTCCTGCTAGGCCTCCACTGCTGTCTCCTTGGCTGGGAGAGGTAGGAGTGCCTCAGTACTGCTCTCCTTGTGACTTCTGTTCACAGCAAGGAGGGCTGGGCAGAATGGCCTTGTAGCCATTACCACTGGGCAATGGTGGAAGTCCTATCTTCCCACAAGGCCTCCCCTGGCACCACCACAATGGGAAGTAGGAAGGAATGTGCGTGAGTTCCAGGAAGGGGTGTTCCCAGATGGTTTATACTGTCATTGGGCAGTATGCAGTGAGAGCTCATCACTGCCTCACGGGGGTAAAAGTTCCAGTTTCCCACCTTGGTCTTCTCCGACACCCCATTGTTGGAACATTGGTATCGTCACTGCAGCCTGGAGAGGATGGAAGTCCAGGCTCCCATTTGGCCTTACCTGATGTGGGTGGGGTGAGGAGAGTTTTTTACTGTGGTGTTTGGCTGGAGTAGAGTGGTTATTGTCTCAAAGTTTTCTATCTTGCTAGGCTGCCCTTTCTTGGCCCTTCGGTTAGATAAACCTGGGGTTGTTTATTTGTTTGCTTGCTTGTTTTTGTATGTACCTATTAGTATTTCTAGGTTAACAGCTTTTCCAACACCCATTCCAGGATATATAAGGCAAGAAGAAAACCCAGGGAATTCACCATCATAATGTCCCCAGGTGGTCTGTCTTTTTCTCTTCATATTTCAGAGTCTATTTATGTTTGTTTTATGGGTAATGGGCACATTTTACATTATATTTAATGGGAGAAGTAGGAAAAAATATAATTAGTCCCTCTTCCCAGAAGTCTCATTTATGATCATTTCATCTCACGCTTTGAGGCAATAATCTCTACCATACCATAGCAAATTATAATAAAGATATCTCCAAGTGTACAATTAGTGTCAAATGCAGAAGAGATTGTTATAGCTTAAGGATACTTCATGAAGCAAGAAGGACTTGACTTGCATTCCCATCATAATAAGTAAATGCCATCATATAAGTCCTATAATTCTTCAAACATTATCTAATAAAAAGCTAAAAAATAATTATAGTACCTTAGCTTTTACCATGTGCCAGACTCTGTGTTGGTTGGTTTATATGTGATTAAGGCTCTTTACAACCAAATGCAGTGAGCATTATTATAACTCTTTATTCTACAATTGAGGAAAGTGAGACTTAGAAACTTGAAATAAAGTGTTTGAACTGGATCTTTGTGAAACCGAATGCTAAACTTGAACTACTCTGCCATACTGACTCATTCCTTTCAGAGTCAAAGCAAATGCATGTAAAAAGGACCTCCAGGCACCATCTGCTTTGTTTAAACCCAAACTAAACTGTTGCCGGCTGATAAATATTGAAAAATATATGAGCACATAGTAATATTGGAAGCAGACACTTTAAAGAGAAGTATGGGGATTCCAACCAAGATTTTACTTCTGACAGTGCTACTTGCCTTTATGTCCCTCATTTCTCTGTGGGAAGCCGATGTAGAGAAACAAGCACTGTTCTTTAATTGAATATGATGTAAGATGTGCCAGCATTATGAATCACAAGACAATGAAATATTTTATGTGGCTTTAAAGCTCTTGCGCCTCAGGGGAGAATACATTCCTGGTCAATGATGTACTTTGAGGTTGTGTATTTATTCTACCTTTTTAAGTTATATAAAAGCACTTTTCCTGTAACCATTAATGCTATCCTTTTCATCAATCATATGCATCGCCATGACATTACCTTTGAATTCATTCTTTTTCTCTTTGAATATATGAATCCCTAGGAGTGTCTTTTTTAACAAACACCTCTCATAATTATTTGAAGACTCAATCTGAGCTGATCTTTTATTGTTCATATTCTATCTGCTTGTCTCCCAAATTTCCTGGGACTATTTCAGTAGATGTTCTACATCTTTCTTCCTTGCCTTTTAAATTATATCAGTTGTAAGAACATTCTAGGTGAAAAAAAAATATCTCCTTGGAGTTGAAGCCCATGAAACACAGCAGTGCTGTCAGAGCTATAGAGAGAATTCAGAAGGGGGAATGGAGCATGCGCTGTCTCTTCAGGTATATGGCATCCTCTTTACTAGGCTTCTGTCAACCCTTTGTTGCCTTTCCTTCACTGTAGAGATCAACAAAATATGCCTTGGTTTACCAAAACACCAACAGTACTTTTGTTTCACTTTTTAAATATTTTTGATACATAGAAGTTTATAACTATGATTTTATGCTACATGAAGTAATATTTTAATGTTTTTATATAATATTCATTTGGAAATGAATACTTAAAGTATACATTTAAATGATAAAAACTGAGTTCCTGTGTGGATTTAAAAATAATTCTAATTCACTTCTTAAAAAATTAACTAGGCGATGGCTATTACAGAATATTCAAGGACACATTTGTAAAGTAAACATTTAAATCTCTTTTTTGAATTGGTTAATTTTAGGAAACTGTGAGAAGATATATTTTTAATATTCCAGTCAATGTAGTTAATATTTGTTAATAGTAATAGCTACAACTTTTTAAGCCCTTAATGACTTCTCTGTTGAGGATTTTACATAAATAATTTTATTTTTCATAATACCAATATGAATTAGGTATAATCTTTTGTCCATTTTACTGATAAAAAAAAATATGCTTAGAAAAAGTAAATCGCCCTAACTGCTTTGGCTCAGTGGATAGAGCGTCGGCCTGCGGACTCAAGGGTCCCAGGTTCGATTCCGGCTAAGGGCATGTACCTTGGTTGTGGGCACATCCCCAGTGGGGGGTGTGCAGGAGGCAACTGATCGATGTTTCTCTCTCATCGATGTTTCTAACTCTCTATCCCTCTCCCTTCCTCTCTGTAAAAAATCAATAAAATATGTTTTTTTTTTAAAAAAAAAAAAGAAAGAAAAAGTAAATCAATTTGCTCAAAGATGACCTAGATCTGCTTGATCCCAAAGACTGATCTCCTTATTTTCCACTTTTACAGGTGAAGAAACTGAGACAGAAGAAATTAAGTGACTTGACCAAGATTACACAGTAAGCAGGATTCAATTAAAGGAAGTCTGACTTTGAAATTCACATCTTAACCAATATGCTACAGCCTCTGGCTGATTCTGAGACTGAAGGGTGCCTTCATTTTTGTTCAGTCCTTCAAAGCATTAACAAGTAATGAACATATCTTTTAGTTTTAGAAATAATTTTTCTCCAATTTCCCTTCCCTTTGCTATTAGGTTGAACCATATGAAATTAATGATATTCAACCATTTACAAAATGGCAATTACATATAAACATGGATTTTTAAAAAATATACTTGTTCTCAATATAACAACTATTTTCCCTTCCTTGACTTCTTGAATACCATTATTTTCTTTCTTATTGTTCAATCCTTTCACAACTCTGTAGACCATACAACTAGAATACCATATAAGAAAAAGAAAATTGGGCCTCAACCTCCTTTTAATACAGGCCTATAGCCTTCTGACCGGCCACCTTTTGAACACTGCTTTGTACATTTATTGTGATATTTATATTGAAATAACATGGGGCAACAGGGATACCAGTCATGATATTAGTGATTTAGAGACTAATGAGTATGTTTTCCCCTGTTATTTTTCCAGGTTTGAAAGAAACAAGCCAAGACAAAAATAAAATTGAAAAAATTTTTCAAAGTAAGTTTCTCCTTTCAACATTTTCAATCAACATGTATTAAGTACCCACAAGGTACTGGCACTCTATGAGGTACTAGGGTGTAGAAAGATGTAAAATCGGGGAAATTTTTTTTTCTGGGCCCTAGTAGAATTTAAAGGACAGATTATATACTTAACTATTAAGATTCATTCATTTGTTTATTTGTTTATTCATTTATGGCAATTTTCTGGTTTTTGAGATCTGCCCTTAAAGGAAAGTTATGGTGAAAAATCTGCCAGGGGCTATTACTTTCTCACCTTATCGTTGACTAACTTTGCAAATGACCAATTATAATTTTTTGAAATGGTGATTAATAGTTCACAAAATAAAGTTCTAATGATGAGCTGTATGGATCAACTGATAATGAATCTAGATTCTTTTTCTTGAATACAGAGGTGGTTGGCAAAAAGGCACTCTATGTTCTGTGGTCGCCTGGGTTGCCAGGTTTCACAAACACGGGTCCAGGGAACACTGGAGGCACAGAGGGTCCCAAGATCAAGGTTCCATGATGCTCTGGGCCCCAGCCACACCAGTGGACTTCACGCTGGGAGCTGAGGAGAGGAAGAGAGGCCAAGCTTTACCGCTGGCCATGACTCCCTCTTCAAAGGTGGAGTGATGGATATTTCATAACATTTAGGTCTCATATTATTTATTAAGGGTTGTTCCTTTTCAGCTTCACATTATTTGCTTACTCGTTTGGCAAACATTTGCTAAGGGCCTCTTCGTGTGCCAGGACCAATGCTACATGGTGAGGACAGGAAAATGGATAGAATATGGTTGTTGATCTTGAAGTGCTCACAATCCAGAAATGCAAACAATTATAAAATATGATGAAGGATAAAGCAGGGACTTGGGAGTCACCCTCTACAGAGGAATAAGTGTCTGGCTCCTTTGCAAGTGGGCATAGATGCATCAAAGGGAGTTTACTGAGGAGGTGACATTTGAGCTCATTCATAAAAAATAAGTAGGTATTTTCAAGGCAGAAAAAGGAGCAGGAGAGTCCACTACAGGCGGAGAGAATAAAGGTGTTTGTTTTTTAAATATATTTTTATTGATTTTTTACAGAGAGGAAGGGAGAGGGATAGAGAGAAACATCGATCAGCTGCCTCCTGCACACCCCGTACTGGGGATGTGCCCACAACCAAGGTACATGTCCTTGGCGGGAATTGAACCTGGGACCCGGTCCCCAGGCCGATGCTCCTCCACTGAGCCAAACCAGTTAGGACAAGAATAAAGTTTTGATATGTTGGTTGGTTTCTATGTACTTGAAACTACTTGAAAAGGGGTAGAGGCAAGCTTCCAAAGTATGTTTAGGTTATGCTAAGGAGATTAGGCTTTACCCTGAATTAAACTAGAGGGGAAAAAAAACACAAAACAAATGCTTTTAATCTAATCAAATAGTACAATCATCAGGTTGTATTTTGGAATATCATTCTACTTTTATTTTGAAGAATCACTTAGTGGCTAATGGAAGTTATCCCAGCTAGAACAGATCAGAGTTTTCTGAAATGGGAGATAGAGCAGGAATGTAAGAGGTTTTGGAAGTAGAAACTCCAGGGCCTGGTAACTGCAGGAGTTGAGAGAGGGTAACTAACCTATGTGACCTCCAGGCTTCTGACTAAGTGAATGGTGATAACATTTCATTAATTCTAACAAGCACATTCTTTTTACATTTAAGCATTACTGAAGGTGAGACCCATCTTATATTTGATGGTGTTTTTACTAAGTATTTTAAGTAGTGGTATATATATATATATATCAGGGATACAATAAATAATGATGCATCACCACAGATGATGTCTTAGATTTCTTATAATACAAGATATAAGATCAGGAATACAAGAGGAAGATCAAATTTGGGCAGGAGGGCTACGAGAGAGAAAGTCATCACCATTGAGAGATGAGGGGAGTGTGCTTTAAACCATCACATGACTTTCTAATTTCAAACAATATGCACATTCCGGTCTCCCTTCCCGCTGCACAGGAATGCTGGTTACTCCAGGCAGATGAGATGTTTACCTGTGGAATCTGGGCTTTGGGGGATGGAGGTCAGGAGGATGCTGGACCGCTCACCTGGAAAGCCAGGCTTATGGACAGATGGGCCAATCTGTTACATGCTGTCACTGACTTCAATTGGGCATCCTGCCTCATTAGATGTCAATTATCAACAAAAGTTCTACATGTAAATGAATATCTCCATATTTTCAATCTTATAGTACTTCAGCAGTGCAAAATATTTTCATTTACCCCCGTCCTAAAAAATAAACAGGCAAAATACTGTCAATGGACACAACAGTCAATAGGATTGACTGCTGTCATGCCCTGACCCGCCTCCACATTTCTACTCCTGTCCTTCTCTGGTATATGCACCACATAACCATTGTGTGGTGGTTTAAAACTGAAACCTCATGTCATTTCCCTGCTCAAACTCTCCCGTGTTTCCCATCACCCTTAGATAACATCTAAACTCACCTCAGCCTGTAAATTCCTGTATGATCAGATCTGACCTGATCTTTTACTCTCTCCATTACACCCCTCTCGTCAGACCTGTCTTCCTGCTGAATCCTTCAACTCCACTGGTTTTATTCCCACCTCAGGACCTGTGTCCTTGCTCTCTCTGCCTGAACTGTCCCTCCTTCAGATCTTCCCTTCGTTTTCTCCCTTCCTTTGGGTCCTGTCAAACCTCACTGCCCCAGGTATGCGTGGCCTGCGCACCTAACCTAAATCATGCAATGCCAACACCGCCAGTGTTTTTCTTTTAGCTTCATTTCTCTGCATTGTGCTTACCACAACCTCAAAGTATAGATTGAATTGCTCACCCCAATAATATGCAAAATACAAAAAGAAGGACTTTATCTTATCCTGGAATTGGGCCTGCACACAGTAAGTGTAAAAGAAATAAATATTCATTAGCTGGATGCTGTAGTCTTCAAGATCTGAACTAAGTGGATCTGTCCTAAAGAAGCTGTGCTGCTCTCAATGCTTTACATTAAGACTAGAGGCCCAGTACATGAAATTCGTGCATGGGCGGGTGGTCCCCTCACCCCAGCCTGCACTCTCTTACAATCCAGGACCACTGGCTCCTAACTGCTCACCTGCCTACCTGCCTACCTGCCTGATCACCACAAACTGGCCCCCCTGCTGGCCTGGTTGCCCCCAACTACCCCCCCTCTGCCAGCCTCATCACCCCCAACTGTCCCCCCTGCTGGCCTGGTTGCCCCCCACTGCCCCCTTCTGTGGCCTGATGGCCCCTCATTGCCCCACCACCAGCCTGGTTGCCACCAACTGTGCCCCTTGCCGACCTGGTTGCCCCTCACTGCCCCCCCCCCCCGCCAGCCTGGTCACCCACGCAGCCTGCTGTTTGGTTGTTTGGTCATCCCTCACTGCCCCCCTGCCGGCCTGGTTGCCCCATGCAGCCTGTTCAGTCATCCATTCGGTTGTTTCAGATGTGATGGTCCCTGGCTCTTTATATATATAGACTAGGGGCCCGGTGCACGAAATTCGTGCACTGGGTGTGTGTGGGGAGGGGAGTGTCCCTCAGCCCAGCCTGCCCCCTCTCACATACTGGGAGCCCTCAGGCGTTGACCCCCATCACCCTCCAATCGCAGGATCGGCCCCTTGCCCAGGCCTGATGCCTCGGCCAGAGGCATAGACCCCCATCACCCTCCGATCGCCTGATCGGCCCCTTGCCCAGGCCTGACGCCTCCGCCAGAGGTGTCAGGCTTGGACAGGGGACCCCCATCTCCCCCTGATCACTGGCTCTGACCCCCGCCCAGGCCTGAGGCCTCTGGCCCAGGAATCATGCCTGGGCAGGGGACCTCCATCTCTCTCTGATCGCTTGCTCCACCCCCCGCCCAAGCCTGACGCCTCTGACCCAGGCTTCAGGCCTGGGCAAGGGGACCATCATATCCCCCCAATCCCCGGCTCAGCCCCCCGCCCAGGCCTGATGCCTCGGCCAGAGGAGTTGACCCTCATCACCCTCCGATCACCAATCACCGGATCGGCCCCTTGACCAGGCCTGAGGCCTCTGGCAGAGGTGTCAGGCCTGGGCAGGGGACCCCCAGCTCCCCGCGGTTGCAGGCTCCGCCCCTGCCCAGGCCTAATGCGTCCGGCCCGGGCAGCGGGACCCGCAGCTGCAGCGGCCCCACGATCGTGGGCTCTGCTTTAGGCCCAGGCAAGGGATCCCTAGCTCCTGGGACTGCCAGCTTCGACCGTGCCCAGCTCCCATCGCTGGCTCCACCCCTACTTTCTGCGATCACTGGCCAGGGCGGCAAAGGCACCTGATTCTCTGATCATGGCTGGGGGGCAGGGCCAAGGCGGCCCCAGGGTTTCCGATCACTGTCAGTGGCAGGGGGCTTCTTCCTGCTTTCCCTTTCGCCTCCCTGCATTGTGCCTACATATGCAAATTAACCGCCATCTTGTTGGCAGTTAACTGCCAATCATAGTTGGCAGTTAACTGCCAATCATAGTTGGCAGTTAATTTGCATATAGCCCTGATTAGCCAATGAAAAGGGTATCGTCGTACGCCAATTACCATTTTTCTCTTTTATTAGATAGGATTCTAAGACCTTTACCTCAGCTGAGTAAAGCAGAGGTTGGGCCACATGAACCAAAGACAAATATCTTCAAGCTGACTTCTCCAACATGTGGTCCGCGGACAGCAGCCCTTGTCAGAAATGCAGGGTCTCAGACCTGCTGAATCAGAGTCTGTACTTAACAGGATCCCTAGGAGATACGCATGAGCATTAAAATTTGAGAAGCAATGATCTATAGCAGACTTAAGAAATCATTTTAGCAAGCCATAACTAGCAATTTTTTAATGAATAGAGCAGAACAAGATAGGTTAGGATAGAGTAAGAACAAAATATCAGAGTGTAAAACATGTAGATCACTCAAGTTTTATTTTAAGAAACTATGCACATATGCATGTATGCATAAGATCAAAAATGTAAAAATAAATGTATTACTGTGGGTTGTGGTCAAAATGCTTGAAGCTGCTCAACCACAGGATAGCCAGGAACTTGAAGTGAGAATTAACCCATGGAGGAAAGTGATACTATCTTGTGACAATTGAATCAATGAGATCTTCTAAATAGAGTTTAGGGAATTAAACCAAAGGGGTGTTTTGATAAACCTTTTTCAGGCTATTAAAATATTCCTGGTTTTGTCTTTATCACATGGAGAGTAGCACATAAATTATTCAACTTTATACTTCTACATTCCAACTTGAAAAAAAAAATCAGAGACTAATACCTTTAAAAGTCAGCAATTTGGGACTTTGGAAATGTCCTTATCTCAGCATACAAGCTGTTAATGAGTAACAGATTTTGAGGTTACAAGTGCCTCTTGGGCAATTTAAAAGAAAAATTAAAATAGCAGAAGATAGAGTAAATTTTAACAATAATGACTGATAAGGTCTCCGTTCGAATCCAATTATTAGTAACCCAGAGTAATTTTATAGTAATGTGACATTTTGAAACTATCTACATTCATCATCCTTTTAAAAGCAGGTGCATATGTCAGCGTAACTAAAGCCTTTCCTTTGTTCAGCAGACACTGCCACCCTTCCATGAGATAAAACCACACAGGGCACACTGATCACAAACCCATTCAACAATGTTTTTCAAACCTGTTATAGGTAAGGCATTGTGGAAGATAAACGTGTAAGCTTTTGCACAATCTCAGAGCAATTTTTCAAAACATGAAAACTTGAGTATTGATAGATTTAGACAAGTAGAGGCCAAATTTTTGTATGTTTGAGCAAAAAAAAAAAAAGAGAGAGCAAGAAATATTGTTTAAATTAAGATCAAGTTTTGTCTAATTAGAAGTATATTATGTTATTTGGATCTCATACTCCCTTCTTGAATTTTTTTTTTTTTTTTTTTAGCAATTGTATTCTTGTCTGGCACTCCATTAAAGAATGAGCAACATCAGAGCAAAACACTGCAACCAAATTTCCTTTTGGGGCATTTTACCTCTATCATAACTCTTGAAGAAATTAATTTTAGACAACCTCATAGACTGTGTAGGGCAAAAGTAGATTTATAGTTGTGAGTATGTGAAGCAGAGTTTATTCTTGTATTATTATTTATTAACTAGAGGCCCGGTGCACAAAAATTTGTGCACTCGGGGGGGAAGGGGGGGGGTCCCTCAGCCCGGCCTGTGCCCTCTAGCAGTCTGGGACCCCTCGGGAGATAACAACCTGCTGGCTTAGGCCTGCTCCGGGGTGGCAGAGGGCAGGCCCAATCCCTAGGTGCAGCCCCTGGTCGGGCTCAGAGCAGGGCCGATTGGGGGGTTGGGGCACCACCCCCTGTCACACTCAAGGCAGGGTCGATGGGGAGGTTGTGGCACAACCCCCTGTCATGCACAGAGCAGGGCCAATCCGGGGGTTGGGGCGCCTTCCCCTGTCATGAACAGAGCAGGGTGGATAGGGAGGTTGTGGCCCTGCCCCCTGTCACACACAGAGCAGGGCCGATCAGGGTGTTTTGGTGCTGCCCCCTGTCATGCTGATCCCAGTGCCGGGAGGCCTCTCAGCTCCGCTGATCCTGGTGCTGGGAGGCATATTACCCTTTTACTATATAGGGTAGAGGCCTGGTGCACGGGTGGGTGCCAGCTCGTTTGCCCTGAAGGGTGTTCTGGATCAGGGTGGGGGGTCCCCACTGGGGTGCCTGGCCAGCCTGGGTGAGGGGATGATGGCTGTTTGTAGCTGGTCACACATCCTTCAGGGTGGGGGTCCCCAATGGGGTGCCTGGCCAGCCTGGGTGAGGGGATGATGGCTGTTTTCAGGCTGGGGGTGACTGAACTCCCAAACGCTCCTTTTTTCCTTTTTTTTTTATTCTGGGCCAGCTTTAGCTTGAGGCTTGGCTCCAGCTCTTAGGCCGCCGCTCCTGAAAGTAGGTTTCTGGCCTTTGCATACAATGTTGCGAATCTGCTGGCTGAAGTCTGGAGGTATTTGTTACAATGTTTGAAACTGCAGGCTCAGAGGCCTGCAGCGCAGGCGGGGAATGTTGGTTTCCTCCATCACTGACGCAAGCAAGCCTCATGTTAGTTTCAAGCTACCTGGCTTTCGGCTGCCATCTTGGCTGACAGTTAATTTGCATATCTCGCTGATTAGCCAATGAAAAGGGTAGCGGTCGTACGCCAATTACCATGTTTCTCTTTTATTAGTGTAGATTATTGTATTTTTTTCCATACTCACAACTGTAAACCTACTCTTGCCCCACCCAGTATATAAAAACCTTAGCATAGTGGTAGGATAGAAAAAAGAAATGAGACAAAGAGTAATTAGCAACCACACTGCCATCCTTGTCTCCCTCACGTTTTCAAATATGCTTATGCTAAACCCCCATCACTATGCATAAACCTCTTCACTTTCAAAAAGTTTGATCTCTGGTGAGCACCCTAAATTTTTATAATGGAAAGTTCCCGAATGGAGACTTCTGCTTCTAACTATGACAGAGAAGCTTTTATTAAAGTGGCATTTCCACTAATATCAGGAATAAGGGTCTTCTTTATCATCACTATTATTTAGCCAAAATAATTAAATGACAGAAACAAATAAAAATTGAAAAAAGTAAAGCAAAATTATCATTATTTGCTGATGGTATGATTTTTAGCCAGAAAATATAAGAGGATAAAATGAAAAACTATTAGAAGCAATAAGAAAATTCAAAATTCAAATAGGGAACTATAGGCTTTTCTATAGCCAGTACAATATAGAATGTGTGAAAGGTTTATATGAATTAAACCAAAATGCTGCTGAGAGATACAATAAAAAGACATACCAAATGACACCATACTCTTATACAGAAAATTTCAGCATGACAAAGATATTAATTCTCCCTACAGTAATCTAAGAATTTAGTGTAATCTCAATAAAAACACCAACGTGACTTATTTTGGAACTAGACAAATAGACTCTAAAGTTCAAATAGAAAAGGAGCAAATCAAAAGAGCCAGAGAAAGTCTTAAAAAAATAACAAAAAATGAAATGCATTTTTCTTTCAGATAGTAAAATATTTTGTAAGCTAAAACATTAAAAATGCGGTACTGATGCAGATGTGGGAGAGTGCTGGGCACATAAAATGCAACCTTGTAGAACAAATCAATGGATTTGATAGAAAATCTAAATTTCACACACATGTCTGTTTCATTTGGCATGTGAAAAAGTGGTATTTAAAAGAGGAATTATTCACCCTGGCCAGTTTGGCTCAGTGGATAGAGCATTGGCCTGCAGACTGAAGGGTCCTGGGTTTTGATTTCAGTCCAGGGCACATGCCCCGTTTGCAGGCTTGATCCCCAGGTGAGGGCATGTAGAAGGCAGCCAATCAATGATACTCTCTCATCATTGATGTTTCTCTCTCTCCTTCCCTCTCTGAAATCAATAAAAATATATTTTTAAATAATAAATAAATAAAATAAAAGAGGAATTATTCAATAAATGGTTTGGGGACAAATAGGTAACCAGTTGGGAAAAAATAGAGGGATGCCTCACATATTACATAGAATAAATTCCAAATTAGTAAAATATTAAATTAAAAAATTTTTTTAAATGTTTTAAAAATATGTATTAGAAGAAAACACAGGGAATTTTAAAAATTAATTTCTGAAACCATAAAAAAGGTGGTTTAATTGGACTATATAAAAATAAAAATGTTCTGTATCACAAAGGCCATTCTTTATAAACACAGTCAAAAGAGAACTGACAAACTGGGTAAAATATTTGCTACCAACATCCCAAAGAGGATGTAAATTCTTTGCTAAGTAAATCCTTTATTAAGAAGGATTTCTACAAATCAGAAATAAAAAAAAAAAAAGCACTGCCCCCTTCCCCCACATACACACACACATATAAGAGAGAATTTGGCAAAGAACATAGAAAACATGGCCTTTAAACATGTGAGGAGACACTCAACTTCAAGTATACAAAGTGAGATGCAAATTAGATTTGTAATAAGGTTTACTCATCAGATAGGCAAACGTCACAAATTTTGACAACATGCTGCACTGATGATATGACTCTCTCATTTATTGCTGAAAGACTGTAAATAGCTACTCTTCAGAGAGTAATTTGGCAATTTTTGTTAAATTAAAACCACACAGACCCTTTGAAATGGCAATCTAGCAATTTAACCTACAAATATACTCTTAGGTGTGTCAAATGACATGTGCAAGAATTGCATCGCTGTAACAGCCACATATTAGAAGCAACATAAATATCCATAAGGGACTGATTAAACAGTTACGGTAAATTCATCTGACAGAATGCTACTGGACTAATAAGGAAAGAAATCTCTTTCTCTCTCCCCTCTCTCTCTCCTTAATATCCCTGCAGCCACGCTCAAACTTTTACCCTACCAGCATTCCACTTTATTTTTCTCCATAGCACTTGTGACCATCTGGCAAAATATATATTTCATTGCTTATTTCACTTTCATCTGTCTTTCTTATCCCCTTTGACTAGAATGTAAGTCCTATGAAGGCAGAGATTTTGCCTACTTTGTCCACTGCTATACCTTCACCACCTAAGCATGCCTGGCACATGGTAGACACTAAATAAGTACTTGTCAAGTGAATGAGTAGATTTGAAAAGATCTCCAAAATTTTTTTTAAGTGAAGAACGCAAAATTTAATAATATTTTATTCTTTGTGTAAAAAATTATATACTTACATATATATCCATAGACATAGACATATGTATTCACACACACAACACACACATGCATGAACATGAGCATGTACACTTGCCTATACGGAGACTTTCTGGAAGGATATGCAGCAAGCTGGTATGAGTGGTTGTCCCTGAGAACATGAGAGCAGGACTGTGCATCTGGGCACCATAGATTGGAGGGAAACCTGATCTTTCACACTTTGCCCTTACAGCTTTTTAACATTGTTCCATAAACATGCATCATGTGCTCAAACATTATTTTTCTTAAATCGCTGATTTAAAGAATGACCCTAGGAAAGCCAAAGCTCCTAAAAGAGACAGAGAAATAATAGCCAGAGGCTCCAGAGGCAAACATGGGAGTCAGATGTTCCACAGGTAAGAGGGAAGGGGCTTCAGGGAGTGGAAAGGTCTCCTGTGCCCTGAAGAGCTCCCTGGCCTCATCCCTGTGTCTGTGTCCCCACCCGTACATATACCTTCGTCTCCACTCCCAGCATGAGGGGCTCCACCTTCCTCATTCCTTTTACATTTCTGTGCCTTTGCATAAGTTGTTCCATCCACTGGAATGCACTTTTCTCTCTCATCCACTTAAAATTTTTCTTACTCGTTCTTGGTGAATATGACTTCCACAGAAATTTTTTCTTAAGTCTATTTAGAACTAAATATCATCATTCTGCTTGCAAGTCTTTCTATACAGATATTCCTTTGTGGTCCTATTTTTGCTTACAGATGTGTTATGTTTATACACCGGCAAGCTGCTTGAGGGTGGGAGATGTCATTTACCTTTGTACTCCATTGCTTACACAGTAACTTGCATGGACGAAACCTGGCACACAGTAGCTGCATGCCCAGATGTTCACTGAGTGAATACTGCAACCCTTTTCCTCATGTAGTTTATATATTGACTTTAAAATTAGGGTCAATTTCTATTGGAAGATCAAGAGAGTAGACCTCTATTAAGTGGCCTTAGAAAACGCCAGTCATTAAAACACTGAAGTTATAGTAGAATGCCACCAATAAAATTGCCCTCGAGAATTAGACTTTTAAAAAGTTCAATGAATGAATTTTGCAGAGATATGCAAATTCACCAGAAAGAGGTCTTCCCAATCAAACGTGCCCAGATTAAAATCATTGGCATATACTAGTACAAAGAAAGAGTGTGCCCACCAGTAGCAGAGTTTAGCAGCCTCGTTAGCAAACAAGAGTCGGAATGCCAGGGTCCGGTGGAGAGCCATTGGTAGAGATGACTGTCTCCACCTCTCATAGCAGAGGCCAGGAAACACTGGATTCCTCGAATTAACCCCTCTTGCTCACTTTCCATATTTACCGAGTGAATTTCCAGTTGGGCCTTCTCTCCCCCGTAGGTCTGCCTTTTTGGAGAATACGCGTTGTTCATGACTTCAACATTCCTGGGTTTCTGACCTTCGTATTTTTCATTATAAATCAATGAGTGTTTTGGCTCGTAGACATCAGGCAAGAGGGCTACATTAATGTGACTGTGTCCTTCGGCCATTAATATGCTCTTCCATTGCTGATAAAATCAGAACTCTGGATCAGTGCTGAGGATCAAAGGCTGGCTATGGTATAAACACCAAGGAACACTTCCCCGTCCTGAACTGCCTCACCTCCCAAGGAAAGCCCTGGAGACAGTTTACTTCCTGGGCAACATTAGGACACCCACCCTGCCTGAGTGAATGTTTGCACATGGAGCACCTGCTATGTGCCAGACACGATGAGGCAAAGACAGGGCGAAGGGGTTCCTCAGGAAGCCCAGGTTACAGGCTTGTCTTGTTCAGTTGTTCTGGGCCCTAAGAATCATTGCTTATGAAGCCCTAAAATTTTGGTGCAATCAGAACAAGCCTTTCACGGAAACTGAGCTGTTTACATGCCATTTATTTTATTATAGTGAACATTCCTTTGACATAACTACTGGCTTTATTATGCACTATCTGTGCAACATTGGACAGGTTACCTGATCTCTCTATGCCTCAATTTCCTGATCTCTGAAAGGGCAGTAAGATTAGTGCTCTCCTTGTCAGACGGTGTAAAGGGTTATGTTAGACATTGTATATGAAGTGGTAGCACAGTAGTAGTACCTCTCTTGTAGTAAGCAATAAATTACTGCTGTAAATATTATTATGCAAAATATTGTCTTAATTAATTTGAATTGAATCCAAATGTCAATAAAATGAAAGGCAACCTCAGTGAACAGCTATTTTTGATTTGAATAAGAAACTGGGTTACGTCATTCATTTGGTTTCAATTTTTCTATGGTAAGAAGAGCTGAAAACATTGGTTCATACAGGTCGAAGTACATCCTCCAAGACTGAGCTGAATTCATTCCTCATTATCATTATAAATCCAATGGAACCATCGTTAGTAAGGTATACATCATTGAAGTTTTCTGTGGGCCAAAAAAGGATGATGAATTCACGTTTTAATTTTAAAGTCATCTGAGCAGAAGTAACATTGAAAAGGCTTCTATGCTGTTTGGGGGTATTCAAGAGTTCTGCTTGCAGAGAAACTGACAAGACTTTCTTAATGGCCTTCTGGTCACAGAAAGTTCTTCCTCCTCATTGGGAAGTTTACAGTGTGGCTTGCATTCCACCTTCACTTCCTGAAATGGCAGCTGAACCGTAATAGTTGGTGGTGTTTCTTTTAGCAGCATCCATAATGCTCTACGTAGAACCTGAATAAAAAGATTTACCATAGTGTCATGGTAAAAAATATCTATGATGTAACAAAACCAAAAATGCCGATTAAGTTCTGAGAAAGCTGCTTTTTCTCTCTCCCTCGCTCCCTGTCTCTCTCTGTCTTTCTCTCCCTGCTGAGCACATCATACAACTTATGCTGAAGTTCAATCACATATTTAAGATTTGATTTGTTCTTTGGTTCCCAGACAAGACAAAGCTGAAGAAGTTCATCACCACCAAACCAATATTACAAGAAGTGTTAAAGGGACTTCTTTAAGAAGAAGAGCCCTGGCTGGGTAGCTCAGCTGGTCAGAGCATCATCCCGATATGCCAAGGTTGCAGGTTGGATCTCTGGTCAGGGCACATACAAGAAGCAACCACAGATAGGTGGAAACAACAAATCTCTCTCTCTCTCTCTCTCTCTCTCTCTCTCTCTCTCTCTCTCTCTCTCCCTCTCTCTCTAAATCAATAGAAAAGAAGAATTAAAAAATACAAATAAGAAAATATTACAAAGAAAAAAATTCTCACTCCCAAAGGCAAACATATAATAGTGGATCAACTAACACTGAAACTAAAAAAAAGGCTAAAAGGCAAAAATAGAAGGATCATGTACAATTATAAATTAAGGGCTACACATACACACACATACATGAAAGTAGTAAAAAATAATGACAAAAACATAAACATGAAGGGTTGAGTAAAAATGGTAGTAATTTTAGAATGTGTTCAAACTTAAGCAACTATCAACTTGACATAGACGGCTGTAAACATAGCTTGGCATATATGAAGCACCTGGAAACCACAAACCAAAAATCTACAAGAGATGGAAGAAATAAAGAGGAAGGAATCTAAACACAACACTACAGAAAGTCATCAACATACAAGAGAGCAAGCGAAGAAGAAAAGAGCAGAGAAAAACGACAAAAACACCCAGAAAACAATAAAATGGCAATAACTACATAACTATCAGTAATTATTTTAAATGCAAGTGGATTAAGTGTTACAATCAAAAGACGAATGGATAAAGAAGCGGATATATATACACACAATCGAATATTACTCAGCTATAAGAAGAATGAAATATCTCCATTTGTAACAAGGATGGACCTAGAAAGTATTATGCTAAGTGAAATTAGTCAGAGAAAGCATCGACCTATGAACCAGGAGGTCATGGTTTGAATCTCCGTCAAGTCGCGTGTCCAGATTGCAGGCTCAATCCCCAGTGTGGGGTGTACAGGAGGTAGCCAATCAATGATTCTCCCTCATCATCGCTATTTCTATCACTCTCTCCCTCTCCCTTCTTCTCTGAAATCAATTAAAATATTTTAAAAAATAAAGACATAAGAAAAGATTGGTAGTTACAATATAGTCAGAGGGATGTAAAGTATAGCTTAGGGAATATAGTCAATAATACTGTAATAAGGCGGGTGCAAGACTTATTGGGGGAACACTTTGCAAACTATATAATTGTCTAACCACGATGCTGTACACCTGAAACTAATATCATATTGAATGTCCACTATACTTGAAAAATAAAAATAAAATTTTTAAAGACTTGTTCTTTGGAATGTCAATGGACTGTGTGTAATAGACAAGAGTTTTTAATGTCTTGAAAGATTGAGTCAGGACTAGGCTCTGATAAAGTCAATGACTTCCACTGCAGTAGACAATACTCCTTTCAGTATTTCCAGCACAGACCCATTCCTGTCGATGCTGAGAGCAACGAGTCACAACAATGAATGGAGCATCTTCAGCAAGCAGCCCAAGCAGGAATGATTCTGAGCTTCTGCAGTACTCCATCTGTGCCGGAGAATCAAAACGTTCTGTCCACATAAAGTTTCTCTTGACAAAGATTATATATATATATATATATATATATATATATATATATATATATATATATATATATATATTCTTATTGATTTTAGAGAGGACGGGAGAGGAAACAAGAGATAGAAACATCAATAATGAGGGAGTGTCCTTGATTGGTTGTCTCCTGGACCGAGCTGGCAACCTGGGCATGTGCCCTTGACTGGAATCAAACCCAGAACCCTTCAGTCCACAGGCCAACACTCTAGCCACTGAGCCAAACTGGCTATGGTGACAAAGACATTTTTTCACCATTTGGAAGTGGCTTGTCAAGTTTCCAAAAGGGGATTCAGAAAAAAAGGAATACTTATTCAATGGCACTAGTATGCAAATAAAGAATGATAATGAAGAGCTGGTTATAATGAGAGGCATCACCTGTTTCATCCAGTTCTTTGCCTGTTGAAGGAAAGTGGCTTAGCAGCCAGTTTAAGGACCTGTTTCCAGACATTAGAAGAGAGACCAGTGATACTAAAGGGGTTAGTGTCTTTTGAAATGGACACATCTTCAGTTTTCTTCCTTTGCTCCAAGCCATAAATCAATTCAAATATTTACAAGGTACACGGATTCATTAAGTTTCCTATAATGTGTGTCCTTTTTTGCTTGACAAAAAAACAAACAAACAAAAATGCCATATTTTAAGTTTTCTCCAATACATGTTGGACAAGTCCAATTATGTTAAAGTTTCAGCCTTTTAAAATCAAACCTTTTCTTATGAAATGATCTATATAAGTCCAGTAATTTCCTTAAAAATAACTTTAAATTCTAGCATATCTTAAACATACAAAAGTACAGAAAATAATATAACAAATAGCATAGGTATCCCTCATCTCTGAAGTTTAACAAATCCTATATAATAAAAGGGTAATATGCAAATTGACCCTAACAGCAGAACGACTGGGAATGACTGGTCACTATGACCCACTGGCCACCAGGGGGCAGATGCTCAATGCAGGAGCTTCCCCCTGGTGGTCAGTGTGCTCCCACAGGGGGAGCTCTGCTCAGCCACAAGCCAGGCTGACGGCTGCCAGTACAGCGGTGGTGGTGGTGGGAGCCTTTCCCAGCTCCTCAGCAGCGCTAAGGATGTCCGACTGCAGCTTAGGCCTGCTCCCCGCTGGCAAGTGGACATCCACCGAGGGCTCCCGGGCTGCCAGAAGGATGTCTGACTGCCAGCTTAGGCCCAATCCCTCGGGCAGCGGGCCTCAGCCAGCAGGTGGTCATCCCCTGAGGGGGCACAGACTGCGAGAGGGCACAGGCCAGGCTGAGTGAACCCCCTGAGTGCACAAATTTTTTGCACTGGGCCTCTAGTTTTAAATATTTTGCAACATTTAACTTAGATCTCTTTCCTTTTAAAGAAATGAAACAAATAACAGCAACATTACAGCTCCAATTTGTTCTCCATCTGTGCTCAGACGTAACTAATAAGATAACTTTGGTATATTTGTGTTTATATTAGAAAAGTATGTACCTGTGAAAAAATATATTATTTTACATTTTAGAAATTTATATGAAGTCTCATATTTTACATATTTATTTGAAACTGTATTTTATAATGTTTCTGAGATGCTATAAATACTCATTTGTACTAATAAACTATATATATGCTATTTGTTATATTATTTTCTGTACTTTTGTATGTGTAAAATATGCTAGAATTTAAAGTTATTTTTAAGGAAACTATTTATATATATATATTGAGAGAGAGAGAGAGAATTGTGCTGAGTGAAATACAAATACTATATAATTTCACTTATATATAGAACCTAAAAAAACAAAATAAATGAACAAGCAGAACAGAAGGAGACTCATAGATACAGAGAACATTTTAATGGTTGCCAGATGGGAGGGCAGTTGGGGAGATGATAGAAAAGGGTAAATGGATTAAAAAGTACAAATTGGTTGTGTACATCAACTGGAATTGAAAATTTAAAAATTATTAAAAATAAAGCATGCTGCAATAAACATTTACTTCCATGTGTGCCTGTGTACATGTCAAGAGTTCCAGTAGGGAGCTACTAAGAGTACAGTTGCTGGCTTATCAGGAAATCACATCTTCAACTTAACCAGGGGAAAAGGGAAACACTGTACTTCCTCTCCTCCCTGCACTTGTGACACTAAATGTTGAGGAGTAGGGGGTTCCACACCAACCAATTTTCCTACTCTCTGGACACCACCTGGATGTCCTACAATTCAGTTACAATACTAGCTATCTTGAGTTAGAATAGACCCCAGAGATTCCAGGTTTAGTCCCACAATGTCGTAACAGTGACTAAAGATAACTTTTCTAAGAACTTTGAGTGTGAACATGAAAAGATAAATAAGACATTGACCAGATTGGACTCCAGAGTCAAGGGAAGGTTTTTTTTTTTTTTTTTTTTTTTTTTTGTGTGTGTGTGTGTGTGTGTGTGTGTGTGTGTGTGTGTGTTTTGTTTTGTTTTTTCCTAAGAGGGCATGGTAGTCAGAATAATAGTCTCCAAAGAATTCCGGGCCCTAATCCCTGAAAATTGTGAATTATTAAACTACATGGCAAAGGACAATTAAGGTTGAAGATGGAATTAAGGTTGCTAATCAGTTGACTTTAAAATACATTATCTTGGATTATCCAGGTGGTCCCAATGTAAGGTTAAAATGGCATCACTTGTACTAAAACCCATGCTTGATACTAAACTTGGATTTAACACTTACCCTAATTGTAGTTTTGACATTTTTCAGAAATGTGTTCTTAACCAGTCTGGAATTTTCTGGTCAGCTCTGGTGACGTTATCTGTCACGAGGGCCATCTGCATTCCCCCAAAGAACAGGGAAACTGCATGATAAAATCCTTCCTGCTCTCTTGCACCAAAGCTATCCTGTACTAAAAATAATCCTTTCTTTCCTTTTGTTAATCGCTTCCTTGCCCCACCCTTCTTTTCTATAAAAACCTTAAACTTTGTACACTCCCTCAGAGTACCCTTCTAGTTGTTAGATGGGATGCTGCCTGGTTTATGAGTCACTTAATAAAGCCAATTAGATCTTCAAATGCACTCATTTGATTTTAACAGTAATCACCCGGATCCTTTAAAATGGAAAAGGGAGGCAGAAGAGAAAATCACAGGGATTTGTGACTATAAAAGAAACGTGCAGAGAGGACAGAGAGCTGTGACATTGCTTGCTTTGAAGATGGAGGCAGGGGAACATGAGCTGAGAAATGTGGGTGGCTTCCCGAGGCTGGAAAAGGCAAGGAAATAGATTCTTTCTGAGAGTTTCCAGGAAGGAATGCAGCCCTGCTAGCCCCTTGATTTTAGCCTAGTGTGACCTGTAGGACTTTTATCTACAGAACTGTTACATAATAAAGTGGCATTGTTTAAGATGCTAAGTCTGTGGAAATTTGTTACAGTAATCCTATGTAATAAAATTTAATATACAAATTGTGCCTTCGGGCAGAAGTTCGACAGACCAGGAGTTAGATGTGCGCTGACAGCCAGGGGGTGGTGGCAGCAGGCAGCTGGGGGAAGGGAGGCCCCAGCTGGCAGCTGGCAGCTGCTAGGAACCCTACTCATGCACGAATTTCCTGCACTGGGCCTCTAGTAAATAGATAACTAGTACAGAGGGGATTACCAGAATTCATTTGTATGTTGAAGGGAATGATTTCATAGAGAAGAAATTGATTATGAATGAGAGGAGAACATAATTGTAGGAGCAAACCCCTTTAAAAAGGAAATTCACAAATGGCAGATTGCTGTTGAGAGGAGCAGATAACTTTATCTAAGAGTAGGAAGGCAAAGAGTAGATCAGGAAGCAGGAAAGTGGGAAGAGCTGTCTTAGGAGGATGAGGAGCTCCACTCTGATGGGTCCTGATTAGTCAGTGAAGTGTGAAGGTAAGCTCATCAACTGACAGTGAGGTCAGGATGAGGAGGTAGTGGAGATTTAAAGGACTGTTGTGAACTAGTTATTATAAAGCACAGGAAAGCAAGCTTATTAGGATTGCACGATTGCCAAACAGTAAGAACTGCCTAGTTCAGTGATGGCAAACCTTTTGAGCTCGGCGTGTCAGCATTTTGAAAAACCCTAACTTAACTCTGGTGCCGTGTCACATATAGAAATTTCTTGATATTTGCAACCATAGTAAAACAAAGACTTATATTTTTGATATTTATTTTATATATTTAAATGCCATTTAACGAAGAAAAATCAACCAAAAAAAATGAGTTCATAGGTTTAAGTATTTTGCAACATTTAACTTAGATCTCTTTCCTTTTAAAGAAATGAAACAAATAACAGCAACATTACAGCTCCAATTTGTTCTCCATCTGTGCTCAGACATAACTAATAAGATGAATTTTATTAGTTGTCATAAGTTCGCCATCACTGGCCTAGTTGAAACTATCATCATGCATTTAAGGTAGGGTTAAGAAGCATGTTATACTGTTTGTTTTTACGATGGCAAGGCTTGAAACATTTTTTTAATTTTATTTTTCAATTAGTTTACATTCAATATTATTTGTATTAGTTTCAGGTGTACAGCATAGTGGTTAGACAGTTATAGACAATGACAGTGTTCCCCAATATTTTCAGTCCCCACCTGGCACCACACATAGTTATTACAATACAGGGTGGAGCAAACGCAGGCTTACAATTGTGACTTTGTGAAACAGAGTTTATTCTTGTATTATTATTTATCAATTATTGTATTATTTTCCATACAGACAACTGTAAACCTGCTTTTGCCCCCCCTGGTATTATTGACTACATTCCCTATGCTGTACTTTACATCCCAGACTGTTTTATAACCACCAATTTGTACTTCTTAATCCCTTCACCTTTTTCATCCAGTCTCCAACCCCTCCCCTCTGGCAACCATCAGTCTGTTCTCTGTGTCTATGTCTGTTTCAGTTTTGTTTGTTCATTTATCTTTAGGTTTCACATATAAGTGCAATAATATGATATTTTTCTTTTTCTGGCTGACTTATTTCACTTAGCATAATACCCTCTAGGTCCACCCATGTTGTATCAAATGGCAACATTTCACTCTTTTGATGGCCAAGTAATATTCCATTATATATTGTACCACAGATTTTTTATCCACTCCCCTATTGATGAACACTTGGATTGCTTCCATATCTTGGCTATTGTAATATTGCTGCAATGAACATAGGGGTGCATATATTCTTTTTTTAATGTTTTTATTTATTTTTCAGAGAGAGTGTAAGGGAGAAGGATAGGGAGATAGAAACATTGATAAGGGAGGAACATCATCGATTGGCTGCCTCCTGCACTGGGGATTGAGCCTGCAACTGAGGTACGTGCCCTTGACTGGAATCAAACCTGGGACCCTTCAGTCCACAGGCTGACGCTCTATCCACTGAGCCAAACTGGCTAGGGCAGGTGCATATATTCTCTGGAACTAGTGTTTTGGATATCTTCAGATATATACCCAGAGTGGGATGCTAAGTCACAAGACAGCTCCATTTTTTTATTTTTTGAGGCCCCTCCATACTGTTTTCCATAGTGGCTGCACCAATCGGCAACCCCACCAGCAGTGCACCAGGTTCTCTTTTCTCTCTGAAATCAATAAAATATTTTTAAAAAAGAGCGATAGATAATAAAAAGTTGGCGTGATCAATAGATCAAACATTGGTTGGAGTAGGGATATCAGAGTCAGTGTGCCGGAGGGGTAGGAGGTGATGGTTGGAAAATGGGATGTTTGTTTAAACTGAGATTTTGGAGGTGCACTGACTAGTGATGACAAAGTCAGGAGACTAACCACCAGAATGCCTAATTGAAGAGAGTAAAGAGGAAATGGTTATTGGAAGTGAGAAAGTCAAGTGTCTGAGCTTGGAGGAGATTGGATAGATTATCTTTGTATGTTATCAGGAAGAAAGGATATAAATAGAAAACAATGGGCCACAGCGAAGGTCCTCAGTAAGTCAAAGTGACTGGGAAGTGGGTTGATGACAGCAACAAGGAGGTTGCTGCTTGTGGGGGGTGGCAAGTCTGAGGGCATTAAAGCTAGTCTCTAGGAAATCCTCTCAATGATCAGATGTGTAAAATAAGCAGAGGACTCTGTTTTTATCGACACCTAGTCAAAACAGAAGTTCTTTCCTATGGAGAATATATTTAATCATGCAAAGTATAAAATTAGAGATGCCCAGTACATTATTTTCTTTTTTGATGGAAATAGTGCCAAATAGAATTTATCAGAGTTCCTGAGTATCTACAAATAGAGGATAAAGCTGAATGGGAAGTCACATATTTTGTGAATAATAAATAATAATAAAGCTAATAATAATAATGTAGGTAAAATAGTATTAGAGAAATATGTCAGAGAGTAAATTATGAATAATTTGGTTGTTTTTCCAAATTTTTATAATGCTTATAACATTTTCAACTTGTTAAAATCTATAATTTTTAAAAATTTTAAAAAATATTTATTTTCTTACCATTCTTTTTCTTAAAGAAGATTGTATAAGTGTCAGGCACCACAAAACCTAGATCTTTCCTTGACAGGCCATAAATCTGGCCAAAGATTACCAGTAGTCAAATGGAAAAGGGAAAACTCACTAGCTAAATAACACATAGTTTTACTGTGGTTAAAAAAAAAAGTATCAAAAGAGAAGTACAACTATTTTTACTATTAATGTCAGGCATTTTTCCTAGGTTTTTAATAACAGGAGTATTCTGTAATATAATGGGCCTCATTTTCAAAATAGCCTACAGAAAATACAACACATTTCATAGAGCTCTTGCTAATAGTGTCAATCCATAGGAACTTATGATTTCACTCAGTGACGACGGAAATAAGAAATAATGGTCTCTACTAATCTGGCTTCATTATGGATTAAATTTAGAGGCATCTAGAAACCTGCCAAATCGATTGATTGGATTTCCTGTTAAACATAACAGATTGAACACACATTTTATCTCTACTCCCTCAAGTAACTTCATTAAAACAAAAGTAAAGTGACAAACCAGTAATAACGAAGAGGATGGGAGATGAGAAGAAAATTTTGGAAGATGAAAGATGGACAACAGATAGACTTTAGCAGAGCAAAGTGAATTCTAACCACCCGCAGCAGACAAAGTGAATAAGAAGTAATCCTTTTTACCCTGAAGAACCCAAAAAACAAAGCCAGGAAATTGGAGGCAGCAGCAGACACATCTGAAAGAGAGCAAAGGTTGGGGGTGAAAGCAAAAGGATTCTGAAAATCAACATAAGGAAAAGTTAGGTTCAAGGAAGAATAGCAGATAAGGACATTTAAAAAATAAATATGAAGATTTTTATTAGCAGAAACAGTTAAAAGAGTTCAAAGTTCTGGGAAAGGTGTTGGGAGTGGAAAGGGTAGGTTGCTGTCTTTTGCTCTAATCCTTGCAGAAAATATTTAACCTTTAAAACTGTGTGCATGTAGTATTTTTATTTTAGAGGGTGAATTGCATAGACTCCAGGAACATTTGCATTGAAGGCAAAATGGCTATTTCACAATATCCTATTAATTATTTCAACACATACAAAGAGGCTATTTCACATCATAGCTAATCCACTGCTTGGAAAACATTAAGAAAGATTTAATGTTTAGAATACATTTCACTGTGACATATTAAGATGAATCTCTTCCTGGCTGGTATGGCTCAGTTGGTTGAGTATCTTCCCATGGACCGAAAGGTCGATGGTTTGACTCCAGACCGGGCACATACCCAGGTTGCATGTTTGATCCCCAATTGGGTATGTAAGAGGGGCAACAGATCAATGTTTCCCCCCCCCCCTCTCCCTTCCCCTTCCTCTTTCTCTCAAACAAACAAACAACAAAACATTAAAAATAGATTGAATCTCTTTGTTTTGTTATCATCATCATATTTTTGTTTATTAAGGGCAAGTGAGTCATCAAAATTAGTTATTTTAGGCTAGCTCAGAGCTTCTCAACTGGGGAAGATTTTGCCTACCTCTCCTTCGCCTGAAAAATTGGCAGTCACAACTGGGGGTGGGGGGCCGATATTGGCATCTGATAGGTAGAAGCCAAGGTTGCTGCTAAACATCCTACAATGGACAGGACAACTCCCCAAACAAAGACTTATCTAGTTCCAAATGTCAATAGTGATGTGGTTGAGAAACAAGCTCAGAGTCTCTAAGATGACTTCATCAGAATGCTATACATAAAGATTGATGATATGCAAACATTTTGCAATTTAGGACTGACTCAGCTAAATATCTTGGTGCAATGTTGGAAGCAGTTTGGCTGTGAAATATACGTTTGGGAATATTGAGAATGGTAAGGTAAAGACAAAGGTATAATAAGTAATAATAATAATATATAGTGCTTTGTACTTCAATAATCTCTTTCATCTTTGGTTCTTAGGGCACTTTATAGACGAGTAATGACTACTTTGGTACTCACATATTACCTTTTATCTAAGGATCTCAGGCACTTTCACAACACTCTCACAATGTAGGAAGTATTATTATCCCCATTTTATAGGTAAGTAAACAGAGGCACAGAAGTTAAGCAACTTACTCAAAGCCACACAAGTCAGTAAGAGCCAACCTTCCTGACGCAGAGCCTATTAATATTAAGAGAACTGGTCTAAGAGATGCAGTGACATATTTACGTGGCATCAGTATTATCCTAGTTTATTCAGCCTGTTGTTTTCAGGTTCATATTTCGTATTCAGTGCCTTATCTTTTTTTTCCTAACTCCCCTCAATCCCCAACACCTTAGAGACCCAGGACTCTGCTTGATAGCCTATTAACAAAAGGGGCTATATTTACTGAGTGCCTTCCTTGAACCAAGCACACTTAAAACACCGTGTCACTTCTGGTAACAGTTAAAAAAATATGGACTGTTATTGCTGATTTTTATCGTAAAGAAAGATGAGTTTCAGATAACTTACGTAACATGCCTGAGACCTCTCCGCCATTTGTGTGTGTATCCAGGCCGGCCCTATCCTCTCTCCACTGCATCCTGCAGCCCCTCTAAGCATATGAGAGTGAATCTGTTTAATGTCCAACCCTTCCTCTCCCCTCCCAAAACTCAGAAAACAAACGAATAAACCCGTATAGCGAGGGATTTCAGGGGGGGCACCCAGGTCGGTACCAGCTAGGCTCAGCCTTTTAAACCCATTCCCAAGGAAGGCCTTTAATTTTCTAAGAATTTTTCCGGAGCTCCCTCTGGGTTACCCATGTGTTCACCCCAACAGCCAAACCCGAGACCAGAACTGTGTGAGCTTCTCCCTGAGGAATAAATAGCAGGTGAATCACTGTCTTCTGCCCTCATTCCTGTCACAGGCACACACTCACTGCCCACCCACCATGCGTCACCTGGGCAAAATAGGAATACTAAGTAGGAAGAAAGATCGATGTTAGGTAAGAGTGTGACTCAAGGCTCGCCTACTCTTCACAGAATGGTGGCCCGGCATTTGTACCCCGCGCCCCGTGGTGCGCCCTGGCATCGCTACTTAGATACCGTGTCAGCAGCAGCCCACCCAGCCCGGTGCAGAAATCTTAGGCGACCTGCACCCGAGGATGAGTTACCCTAGGGCCTAGGGCGCATGAAGGATAGAAAAACAGAGGCAATCACCGCCCCAGCTCCTATCAAATGAGCATCAGCGCAGCTTTAGTACGTTGACAGGGAGCTTTCGCTGCTAAATTCACCATGTGCAAAGAGGAGGTGTAGAGGCAGGCTTAAGAAGAAAACTCGAACTGGGATTGAGACAGCCGGTGCGACACACTGTCGAAATGTTTCTAATTTTTCTCTCGTAAACCTAAGGTCACAGTCAACTTTTGCTAAGTCGCTGTCCATTTAAGCCCCTGCCTTTCGGTAACTTTTTCACCAGAAGGGCGAAACTTTTCATAGAGGGGGGGTGCTGGGTTTGTTTCCGTTCTTTCTGTGCTGCCCCTGCCCTCCTAGTGCCTCTGAAAGGGGCAGCGAGAGGACCGGGGCGCGGGAGCGTCCTCCCGTCCGGCTGGTCGGGCCCGGAATCATCCCGAGCTGACGGCACTTTCCCCCCGGCCGGAGCCTCCCAGCCTTTCCCTCGAGGAATTCGTCTTGTACTTAAAAGGAAGGGCGGTGGGAGCAGGGGGAGGCGGGGAGAGGAGCCGGGTGCAGGGCGCGCAGGGCCGTTCCCGCCCCGGGACCCAGGCGCCGCGAGGCCGGCCGCCGCGGGGCCGCGAGCCCAGGAATGTGCGGTCCGGGCCGCGGGCGGGCGCGGGCGCCGCGCACCTGAGCGCCGGGGGCGGGGCGGCGGCGGACCCACCCCCCGCGGCCGCGCCCCTCCGCCCGGCTCGGCCCTTTCCGCCGGCTTCGGCGGCGCTCGGCTCCCTGCCCGCCCCTCGATCCCTCCCTCCCTCCCTCCCGGCAGAGCCGGGGGCTCCGGACGGCGACTTGGCGACTTGGCAGTGGTTCCTTCGGCGCCGCCTCTTCGGCTCACCTGGGAGCCCGGTCCCAGCCCCGCGCCGCATCCCCCAAACTCCCCCAGGTAAGGGCTGCCCGGGCGCCCGCGCTCCCCACGCCCCGGCCCCTTCCAGACCCGGCTGGACAGCTGGCGGCTAGTCCCCCCTCCGCGCCGTGCTCGGGGGTAGGAGCGACGGTGGCGGGGACCCGACCGGCGGTGGCCGCAGCGAGCGCGGGAGAGGCGACGGGCCGACAGGTGGCGGGGTCTGCGCGGGTCCCCCGACCGGCGCGGGCGCGGACCCCTGAGTGGACGGGCGGGGGGCGGGGCGGGGGCGGGGTCGTCCCTGTCCCCTCCCCTGGGGGCGGCGATCGCCGGCCGCCGTGTAGGTGTGTCGGAGGCGCCCTGCAGGTTGGGGACTCGGCGGCCGCTCGCCGGCGGGACCAGTGGGCGCGCTCGGGTGGGGGCTCCGCGGGGCAGACCCCCTGGCGGCGCGCGGACCTCAGGCTTCCCTCCCGCCCTGTGTGTTTCCCGCAGACCGCGGCGGCTGGGGACCGGGCAGCCCGAGCCCGAGGCGGTGCGCTCGTCTCTGCGGGGCCGCGTGGAGGAGGCGGCGGCGGCGGCCGGGGCCGGGGGCGGCCGGAGGTGAGCGCCCGGCCGGCCCGCCGGGAACATGGCGACCGGTGGCTACCGGGCCGGCGGCGGCAGCACCACGGACTTCCTGGAGGAGTGGAAGGCGAAGCGCGAGAAGCTGCGCGCCAAGCAGAACCCCCCGGGCCCCGCCGCCCCGGGCGGGGGCGGGAGCGGGAGCGACGCGGCCGGGAAGCCCCCGGCGGGCGCTCTGGGCACCTCGACGACCGGCGCGGCCGTCGAGCTCAACAACAACCTCCCGGGCGGCGCGGCCGCACCTGCCGCTCCGGGGGGCGTGAACTGCGCGGCGGGCCCCGCGGCGCTGCCCCGGGCGGCGCCCGGCCCCGGGCGGCCGGAGGACGAGCCCCCCGCCGGCGCCGCCGCCGCGGCCTCCGCCTCCGCCTCGGGGGCCCCGCCGGCCCGGGGCGACGAGGAGGAGCGGGACGGCGCCCCCGAGAAGGGCAAGAGCGCGGGCCCCAGTGCCCGGAAAGGCAAGGGGCAGATCGAGAAGAGGAAGCTGCGGGAGAAGCGGCGCTCCACCGGCGTGGTCAACATCCCTGCGGCCGAGGTGAGCCGGGAGCGGGGGCGCGGCCGGGCGCGGGGCGGGGGCTGCTGCCTCCCGCGTCTCCCTCCGGGGTCTCGGGTCCCCTCGGGTCCGGGCCCAGCGTTTTCCCGCGGCAGCGCCTGCCGCTGATCCTGGCGGGCGGGCGGGCGGGCGGGGGTGATGGAGTTTCACTCTGGGCAGATGCTTCCCGGGAAGGTCCCAACCCCGAGCGGGACACGTGCTGCGCAGGCTTGCAGGCTGAGGGCTCCGGCCGGGATCCGTTTCTGCGGCGGTGGAAACAGCTCCTGGCCTGGCCCCAGGCCCCAGAGCTTGCTCCGTCGGACGGTTTTTATTTTTTTTTTTATGCTCGGTCAGTTAGAAAAAATTGATTAATGGTGATGACGACAGATTTTATTTGGTTTCTCACGTGTCCGGCTCAAATGATCAGATTATCTCCTCTCTTAGCAGTGTTTAGTAGCACCTGTCGAGGAAAAGAAGCCTTAGCCTGAGTATATCCCAGACAGCGTTATCTTTCACTCACCCAGTAAGTCCAAATGAATATATGCCCTGTTTCATATGTAAGCCAACTTTTGGAAATAGCGCTTTCCAACAGACACACACACACACACACACACACACACACAGTTTTTTTTTGTTTTGTTTTTGTTTCTGAGTGATATTTAGGACAATAGGAACGCTGTAGCATCTCACAATTTTTTTCTGAGACGCTTTCTCCTCGTATTTAAGTATTTGGCTCTGTGTGTTCTGGAAAACATTTGTGGTAGGGTTGGGTGTCTTTTTTTTTTTTTTTTTTTTTTTTTTTGAGCAGTCTCAAAACATTTCTGCAGGCAGTAGCATCTTTCCATTAGAGTGACTGGGGAAACATTTTTACTTAGTGAATAGCTGCACCATTTTACCCACAACAAAACAAAACAATACAATCCTATACAAGTTTTGATTACTTCAGTAGTAGCTCACAGGTTTTGGGAAGTGATTCAACAACCTTGTTTCACCCAAAGTAGTTAGTTGCATCTTTTCCTCATTGGCTCTTTAGGTTTTACTTTCTTTTTTTTTTTTTACTCCTGGTCTTTAATTTATTCAACTTTGACACCAAGAAGACAGTAAGAATTACTAACTTTAATTGTGGTTCAAGTAAAAAAGCATTGGCATTAAGTTGGCGTGTATGTCAAACATACCCAAATGTTTAAGTCTTAATATGATTTCCGCACCTGGAAAATCAGTTTGTCTTTGAAGGGTATATTTTTATGAGTGGTTCAGGGAGATTTTTATCGGCCAGCAGAACTGTTCACTGTGGCTTGCTACTTGCACAAAAGATCTGTTACTCATTAAATTGTTTAAGAAGGAATTCTAAAAGTAGTAATCAAATTTCTAGGTTTTTTTTGTTGTTTGTTTAGTTAAAAATATGAAGATTGAGGGGAAACTGAAGACAAGGCTTTGGAAAAACTACATTCCTCAACTTATTTTTAAAGTAGCTGGAGGTCCAAATAAAAGAACTTGTCATTTTCAATCTTTTCCTCATTATTCATCTGACAGGGTTCTTATTTGGGAAATACACTGTCAGATGTTAGATTTCATTATTTGTCTGGCTGCTTGTGCTAAAAAGATACATTTTTGTTTTTTTAACAAGGGTAATGTTTACTGAGGGAAATAAGTATAGTGTATCTTGTGAGATCCTAAGAAACATCCTTTGTTAATACTTCTGCTTTGGGTAAGGAACATAGTGCTGAGAATGTAGATGACTCCCCATTACAATTGAGTCTAATACTCTGGAATGTTTTTCATTTGGGTGTTGGCAACTCCTAAATTTAATCTTCCTTAAAAACAAACAACCCAGGGTACCATTTTTTTTGTCTGTGGAATTTGAACCTTTTTTATTGAATGGGGAATTGAGGACTGCTTTCTTTTTGTGGTTACTATGGCTCTGTTTCATGCTGTAGGACTCAACAAAACATGGTCATGTTTTACCATAGTATCTAATTAGCAGGCATGCTTCCTGATGCCTCCTCCCAAAGTAGTGGTAAAATACTTTGAGGTGGCTCAAAACTTTGAAGGTGAACCATTTTCATATCTTTTGCTTATTGATTTTTAGAATTTGTGCCGCTCATTTCTATTAGTCAACATTGAGAAGACCAGATGCGGAGCTTTGTGGGCCATACTACTTAGCACTTCTGTTTTTAAAAGTTAATATAGTATTTTACAATTTTTTCAGGTATCAAAGCAGAAAACCACCAATCTGTCAATACTCAAAAGTAGACTTGTATTATATATAGTGTTGAGTAAGACTTATTTTCAAACCCTGTTCCCAACCAAGTTTATATTAGATTAGCATGCTAAAATAAGCTCTTAGCATGTAAGTATACCAAAAACAACTGGAAGGTACTCTTAGGAAGGAAGCAGGTCAAAAACTGAAAGCAGTGGATGACGGTAAAATACTGGGTGGATACTGGGTCTGAGGACTATAATAAAAAGTGCAAATTTACAGATGCTTATTAGTGAGATAAACTTCAGTTCTCATTTACAAAGTTAGAGGTTTTTTAAGAGCTTTTTTTGGCGGGGGGGGGGGGGAGCCCATATTGGATGTGACATACTTCCTGCCAATAATTATTATATATGCTTATTAGATCAGTCAGATAGTTACTACATGTTTGTGTCCAGGTAATATCATTAGCATTGTGATGAAAAGAAGTAGTAGCAAGACTGTAATCTAGGAAAGCTAAGGCATCCTCCTATATAATAAAGAGCTAATATGCTAATCAGACCGAACAGCAGACCGACATTCCAGATGAAGCCAGGGCTGGGAGGGCTGAGTGACTGGAACTACTGAGCCCCTTGCACGAATTTCGTGCATCGGGCCTCTAGTAATTACATGAAAAACTTAAGAACTGAGTTAGTTTAAAAGTCATCTTAATAGTTTTAATTAATTGCTTATTAGAAATATTGTGTGTTTAAAGGGAAGAGTTGATTGGCTGAGAGAGGCTATTGAAGGTGAGGGTCTTGAGCTAAGTCTTATGTTTCTATACCCATATATTCATACATGCATGTATACATACCTTTTTGTATAGTATTTTAAAAGAGTGCAGTGGTACTTAACTGTGGCAGCACATCATTATCATGTGAGGATCTTAATACGCTCCTGTGCTGATTACTCTTGCCCTCTTCCTCCCTGATCCCCTTATGATTTAGTAGGTTTGGGATGGATCCCAGGCAATAATATTTTGATAAGCTTCCCATGTGATTCTAATGTGAGTCAAGCTTAAGGACTATTGGGCTGTAGTCTGGGTTACAGAAATGAATAGGACACAGGCCTTGCCCACAAGGGACTCCCAAGTAATAAAGGCAGTTATGGTAAGTACAGTGTTAAAGTACAGCCTGTTTCCTGAGCAGAGTACATAACTCAGGGAGGAGGGGTGTATTTGAGGAAGGCTTCCGAGATTTTATATACCCCTGTTTTCAGAGTGCTTGTTATTGCGGTTGAGTAGGTTTGCACGAGTGGATTAACAGATGATTACCATAGAAAATAAACTCTTTTAATAGGTAGAACTCAAATGACACTAAGGTTTTGATTTAAATAGAAAAGGTAACATATATTGAAACTCACTGATTTCATAGTAGTTGGCTAAAGTACTTTATGTGTTGTCTTAATTAATGCTCGCAGCAATCCCATGTGGTAGTTACATTTACTCTTTTTATCCCCATTTCCAGAGGAAATAAAATGGATGCTTAGAGAGTTTAAAGTGACTCTTGATCGCATAGAGCAGTGATTGGCATAGTTTAAAGGAGCATTTTTAAATGAGCAAAATGTAAGTAATAATTACTCAGCATTTTTGTTCAACATTATATGGGACAAGTTCCACTTAGTAAACTTTATAAATCCAGGTAGATTAAGAAATGCCATTTGGAATGCCCATTATATTCCAGACTTTCTACCTACCTGTCTATGTGGTGAGTCAGGGGAGGAACTAATAGTGAGTCAGAGTTGGAAAAATATAGCATAAACACTGAGGTTGCTTAATAAGATATAAGCCAGACTTTCCTAAATGTTTGACTTCATTGATAAAGTAAATTGAATTTTTAATATTATGATTTATAGTGAGTTATCTAAGATGAGATGCTTTTTTCCATAAAAATAATTATGCAATTAAAGTAGATGACATTTATGGTGTGCTTTATTAAGTGCCAGGCACTCTTCTAAGCACTTTACATATATTGGTGCACAACCCTAAAGGAAGATGGGGGCCTGCTGAGAGGGTAAGTTACTTGCCTGAGTTTGTGGTAAGAAGCAGCGATAGTCTGCCTTCAAAGCCTTGTGCTTAATCTTATATACTAGAGGCCCAGTGCACTAATTCATGCATGGGTGGGGTCCCTCAGCCTGGCCAGAGATCGAGGCCTATGGGGGGGGGGAGCAGCCAGCAGGGGGGAGGGGTCGTGGGAGGTTGGCTGTGGGAGTTCACTAACCACCAGGGGCAGCTCCTGCATTAAGTGTCTGCCCCCTGGTGGTCAGTGCACATCATAGCAACTGGTTGACCGGTCGTTCTAGTCAGTTGTAATGGTCACTTAGGCTTTTATATACATAAAGTATTATATGCTATATTCTGAATTTAATAAATACAAAGATTATTTTAGTAAAATATAAGATACTAACATATTGCTATAGAATTTGAAAATGGCCGTATTATAAAAGGCAGATGAAGTGGGACTTCATTGGAAAAATTTAGCAAGTAAACATATTACCATTGGCATTAAAATTGTTATTTAAGATCTTTATTAAGCTAGTGGCCTTATTCTCTTTATTATTTCTACATTAGTTTTTAGCATCTGTGATGTAAGCCAGAAAATAATTATGCTATTTAATAGTAATGCTAATATAATGTCTTAGAAGTTTAAAATTATTGGGAAATACTAGAATTTGACATTTTCTAAGTGTTTTTTTTTTCCTTTTTAAAAAGTGAGGTATAATTGACATACCATAAAATTCATCCTTCTAAAGTGTTTGATATTTGTTGTTAATCCTTGCCTCATATTTTTTTCCTTGATTTTTAATCGATAGAGTGGAAAGGAGGGACGGATGGGGAGAGAGACAGAGAGAAACATTGATGGGAGAGAGACACCGGGAATTGAACCCTCAACCCTTCAGTGGAGGGCTGACACTCTAATCACTGAGAGACACCGACCAGGGTTTAAAGTGTTCCATGGATTTTAGTATATTCATAAATTTGTGCTCTCTAAGTGCTTTTATATTTTTATCCTAATTTTTCGTTATGTTCCTAAAACCTGAGGTACCTAAGTCTTAGCTCCCCATTCAGTAAAGAGCAACAGTTTTCAAAGCATGAGAAGCTATTAAATTAAAATAATCAGCCCAGCCAGTGTGCTCAGTGGTTGAGCATCAACCTATGAACCAGGAGGTCATGGTTTCATTCCTGGTCAGGGGAGGTGTCTGGGTTGGGAGCTCCATCCCCAGTAGGGGGCATATGGGAGCAGGCTGATCAATGATTCTTTCTCATCATTGATGTTTCTATCCCTCTTTCACAGAAAAAATGAAATTAATGGTAGAATCTACTTCGTTTTAAGTTTCTTAAAACTTGGTGACCTATTACCATTTGTACTGGAGTTTAGTGTAAGGTTTTTAATTTAACTGAATGTAACATTTCAATTTATTTAAAATTTTACATATTGTTCTTGGAGATCTGCAAAGCTCCAATATCTAAACCAATGATTTTCAACCTTTTTCATCTTAGGGCACATGTTAACTAACTACTAAAATTCTGTGGCATACCAAAAAATGTATTTTTTGCTGATCTGACAAAAAAATAGGTATAATTTTGATTGAGTTACAAAGATAATAATAGAATTTACCAATCCTTTTTGCTCTAAAGTGACTTTTTAAAAAAATCAGGTGCTGTCCTGGCTAGGTGGTTCAGTTGGTTGGAATGTCAACCTGTACACCAAAAGGTTGCAGGTTCGATTCCTGGTCAGAGCATGTATAGGAGGCAACCAGTAGATGTTTCTCACATTGATGCTTCTCTCTCTACACCTTATTCCCCTCCTCTTTCTCTCAAAATCAATAAACATATCCTCGGGTGAGGAGTAAAAAAAATCCGGTGCCTGTAGTTGTATATAAGGATTTCTGGTAGCAAGAATTAACCAACTAGCTGTAACCTTATTATATACATATTTCAAAATAGGGCCTTCACACCATCGATTGTTGTGTTGGCTGTTAACACAACATTGATAACATTTTCTTTTATTTGACAATCTAAGGGAAAAGAGGTCAGTGCCCCTGACTAAATAGTCAGGTATTGCAAAAATTCTTGCTGTACACCGGTTGAAAATCGCTTATCTAATCATTTGGAAACTTTGAGTCAGAGCACAAATGGTGTTTTAGACCACTAACAGTGTTAGTATGTTACTTGGATTAGTGTCCTAAAAGCTGTGTGTAGTCGGGGGAGTGGGAGGGCACTACCTGTATGTTGTTTCCTCAAAATGCTGATTACTGAGGTTCATCTCAGTCTGGGGGAGGGTAGGGATTACCTGAGACTGCATTTTAACATGTTCTTGAGTAATTCTTGTACACACTAAATTTTAGGAAGAACTGACTTCAATGCCCTGTACTGGTTTACCAATATCTCACATGAAATTGATACTATTATCTAACAGGATTGTTATATGAATCAAATCAAATAATATTTGTAAGATGTTCTAAAGATGACCAAATGATAAGTTATAGTTGCTGTACAGGTTACATTGACAATTCGTTGTTGATATCTAATGGAAATTTCTTATTGGGATGTTAAGCATTCTCATTTTTTCTTCTAATTAAACTTTATAGATATTTTAACGGACAACTTGATCTATTTGGAAATGCATTGTACCTTACAAACATTTACATAACAGTCATATTACATATTGTCCAGAATTTGTTAGAAGCTTAGACTACTGAAAAAAGCCTCTAACACTTAATCTATTTTGGCTGATACAAGTATTGCTGCTCCAGCTTTTTGTTTGTGTGTTTTCATTTGCATGAAATATCTTTTTTCATCCCTTTATTTTCAGTCTGCTTGTGTCTTTAGATCTGAAGTGGGTCTCTTGTAGGCAGCATATATACAGGTCTTTTTTTTTCTTTCTTTTTTTTGTTAATTTAGCCATGCCATGTCTTTTGATTGGAGCATTTTGTCTATTTACATTTAAAGTAATTGTTGATAGGTGTTAGCTATTGCCATTTTATTAATTTTTTTCTGATTATTTTTATAGTTCTTTTCTGTTCCTTTCTTATTCTCTTGCTCTATTTTATAGGTTGATGATTTTCTATGGTGTTATATTTGGATTCCTTTCTCTTTATTTCTTATAAATCTATAGATTTTTGGTTTGTGGTTACCATATGCTTCATATATACTAAGCTATGTTGTAGTAGTCTATTTTAGGCTAATGGTTGCTTAAGTTCAAACACATTCTAAAATCTACAGTTTTAATCACCCTTTCCATGTTTATGTTTTTATCTTTATTTACTTCTTTTGTGTGTGTGTTTGTGTATATCCCTTAATTTATTGTTGTAATTACACGTTATGTTTCTACTTTGTCTTTTAAATTTTGTCTTTTAAGATTTATAGTTGCTGATGTACTGTTTTTACTATTTGCTTTTGTCAATGAGCATTTTTTACTTTCCTATATTTTCTTATATTTTAAAAGCGCTTCTTAAAGAAATCCCATTAACATTTCTTATAGTACTGGTTTAGTGGTGATGAACTCCTTTAGCTTTTTCTTGTCTGGAAAACTTCATCTCTTTGATTTTAAATGAAAACCTTGCTGGGTAAAGTATTCTTGCTTGTAATCCTTTGCCTTTGATGACTTTGAATATTTCTTGCTAGTCACTTATGGTCTGCAAAGTTTCAGCTAATAGTGTTAATGGGAGCTCTCTTGTATGTAATCAACTGCTTTTTTTTATGCTGTTTTAAGATTCCCTCTTTGTCTTTAACCTCTGGCATTTTAATTTTGATGTGCCGTGGAATGTACCATCTTGTTCAGCACTCTATGCAGTTACTGGCATTGTATTTCTATTTTCATCATCAGGATTTCAGTCATTATTTCTTCAAATATGTTTTTAATGCTTTGCTCTCTTTCTCCTACTGTTACCCGGTGATGTGGAATTAACCTTGATATTGTCCTAGAGATCCTTTGAGCTATCCTCTTTTAAAAAAAGTCTTTCTTTTCTTTTTGCTTTTCCATTTGGGTGTTTTCTGCTACTTCGTCTTCTAGATCTCTGATTTAGTCCTCTGATTCATCTAATTTGCTGTTTATTCCTTCTAATGTATTCATCATTTCAGTTACTGTATTCTTCGTTTCTAACTGGTTCTTTTTTTATATTTTCTGTCTTCTTGAACTTTTCACTGAGTCCCTATATTCTTCCCCTCAGTTCATTGAGCATCCTTATAACCAGTTTATTTTTAAACTTTGTATCTGGTAGATAGCTCATCTCCATTTCATTTAGTTCTTTTTCTGGAGTTTTGCCGAGTTCTTTCATTTGGGACATGTCTTTGTCTCCTCGTTTTTTGCTGACTCCCTTTGTTTCTATGTATTAGGCCATCTCCCAGTTTTGATAGAGTGGCTTATGTAGAAGGTGTCCTGTGGGACTCTGGCAGTCTCCCCCGTCACCTGTGCTAGGTGCTCCAGGGGTGTCCCCTGTGTGGGTTGGGTGTGCCCTTCTTTGTAGTTGGGCGTCAGTTGCTGTTGTTATGTCAGTGGATGGGATTGACTGTCAGGACTGGTTGAGAGGGCTAGCTGTGACTATAGTGGATGAGCTGTTTTGCCTGGGTTGACCACATGGAGCAGGAGTTGCTTTAGTGGGGCTCTGGTGCCAGCTGAGTTTGCCTTTTGGGTGTATTGTTACTGGAGCTGGTTGGGTGGTGCACCAGTGTGCTCTGAAGCCAGCTACCAGGTGTGCTGGATCTGGGGCCTCGTAGAAGAGACTTGTTGCAGGCCCACTGCTACTTATGCTGGGTTTGGGGCCTCTTGGTAGTAACTCCCATGTATTGTAATCTGTGGTTGGTTGTTGCTTGTGCTGGGCTTGGAGGCGCTTGGGACAGGCTGTGCTGTGAACTGAGGCTAGTTGCCACTTGTTCTGGGCTTGGGACCCTTGGTGGGTGCCGCATTGTGAGCTGAGGCCAACTCTGCCCCTTCTGCCGGGCTTGTGACTGACTGCTTAGTGGAAGCTATGTTCCAGGTCAATACTGGCCACCTCTTAGGCCAGGCTTGGATCCAGTTCATGGGAGTTACAGTACAGGTTGAGACTGGTCACCACTTGTGCTGGGTTTGTGGGTGCTTAGCAAGACCTACAAGGCATGCCAAGGCCAGTGATGCTTGTTTGGGGTTTGTGGATCTTTGAGAAATTTTGGGAAAGTCCTCCAGCTGAGCTGAGGCAGGCTGCTTGTGTTAGAAAGCTGCTAAGAGGCTGAGACCGAGTAAGTTGGGTGAAGGGAGGTGGTCTCAGGGAATCACTGGGGTAGGGGATATGGTGTTAGCCAGGTTAATGGAGGCACCATATTTGGTGCCTGCCAGACAGGGCCAGCTGGGTAAGGATAATAGTTCAACAAAGGAGTAATGACACATGCCAGCACTTACATCCCTAGAGAAAGTTGTCCTGATCCTTTCTCCTTCAGCCCTGCTCCTGACGTTAGTCAGTTTAGTTCCTTCCTGTGTGTTCTGGCTGTTTCTGAGTTGCTGTCCCTGCACTGGGACTTACAGTGTGTGGGTTTGTGAGTGAGTGAGTCTGTGCATGGTCTCTTTAAGACCTGCAGCTCCTTGGTCTCTTGCAACCATTTGTATCTCTGGCACATAATCTCTGCTGTTTTTCACTGCCAAGTCTTATGGGGACTCCTCTTTTCTGCATTGATTCTTTTTTTTTTTTTTATTGCTTAAAGTATTACAAAGGGTATTACATATGTGTCCATTTTTTCCCCCCGCCCTAGACAGTCCCCTAGCCTCCCCTATCCCCGGTGTCTTATGTCCATTGGTTATGCTTATATGCATGCATACAAGTCCTTTGGTTGATCTCTTACCCCCCTACCTCCTGCACCCCCACCCTCCCCGGCCTTCCCGCTGCAGTTTGACAATCTGTTTGAGGCAGCTCTGCCTCTGTATCTATTATTGTTCAAAAGTTTATAATGGTCTCTATTATCCATGAATGAGTGAGATCATGTGGTATTTTTCCTTCATTGACTGGCTTATTTCACTTAGCATAATGCTCTCCAGTTCCATCCATGCCGTTGCAAATGGTAAGAGTTCCTTCCTTTTTAGAGCAGCATAGTATTCCATCGTGTAGATGTACCACAGTTTTCTAATCCATTCATCTACTGATGGGCACTTAGGCTGTTTCCAGATCTTAGCTATGGTGAATTGTGCTGCTATGAACATAGGGGTGCATATATCCTTTCTGATTGGTGTTTCTGGTTTCTTGGGATATATTCCTAGAAGTGGGATCACAGGGTCAAATGGGAGTTCCATTTTCAGTTTTTTGAGGAAACTCCATACTGTCTTCCATAGTGGCTGCACCAGTCTGCATTCCCACCAGCAGTGCACAAGTGTTCCTTTTTCTCCACATCCTCTCCAGCACTTGTCGTTTGTTGATTTGTTGATGATAGCCAGTCTGACAGGTGTGAGATGGTACCTCATTGTTGTTTTGATTTGCATCTCTCGGATGATTAGTGATTTTGAGCATGTTTTCATATATCTCTTGGCTTTCTGAATGTCCTCTTTTGAAAGGTGTCTATTTAGGTCCTTTGCCCATTTTTTGATTGGATTGTTTATCTTCCTTTTGTTAAGTTGTATGAGTTCCCTATAAATTTTGGAGATTAGGCCCTTATCAGATATGTCATTGGCAAATATGTTTTCCCACACAGTGGGTTTTCTCGTTTTGTTGATGGTTTCTTTTGCTGTTCTGCATTGATTCTTGAGTTGGGTGGGGAGCCTGGTGTGGAGCTGGGACCCCTCCTCATTGGAGACGTCCGGAGCTGAGATACCCCCCTCAATTCTTAATTGCCACACCATGGGTGTGGGACCTGCGGGTTCTGCACCTCTGCCCCTCCTACCAGTCCCACATGGCTTCTTTTTTATATATTCAGTTACAGGAATTCTATTCATTTTGTCTTCAGTTGGCTCTCAATGATGGTTGTTCTATAATCTAGTTGTAATTTTGAAGTGTTTGTTGGAGGAGGTGAGCAGAGTTTACCTACTCTGCCACCTTGGCTGGAAGTCCTTAGTCTGTTGTGCTCTTGAAAGTGCACAATACAGTTTTCAATAATAGTCTCATCTGTTTTAACTCGTGTTGAATTGAAAGAAAATGGGCTGTTGTATTATGAAAGTGTGTATTTTGTTGGGGTTTTGGTGAAAACACAACAGAGAATTTATGTTATAGATTATAATTCTGTGACAGCTACAAATTTGTTTGCAAGCTCTTTATATAAATTCTAGTGGACTAACTGATGAGACAAATAAAGATAATGAAACACAGTTTGAAATATAGAATGAAAACATTTTTTGTAATAAAATTGACTTCAAAATATACCGCCTAGTATTGTCTATCTATAGCAGCGATTTTCAACTGGTGTACTGCAAGAATTTTTAAAACATGCAGTAGCTGACTGTTTAGTCAGAGGCACTGACCTCTTTTTCTTTAGATTGTTAAATAAAGCAAACAATTTCAATAGCTGTCCAGTGTGAATGAATAAAAGTGACACCTCTGTTTTTGTCAGATTAGCAATTTTAGTAATTTTGTGTGCCATGAGATGAAAAAGATTGAAAATTGCTGATCTTTGGGCATGTAAGTGAACTACTTATTTCTTTGAGAAATTTGCAGGTTATATAAAGTATGGAATGATTTTCTGTTTTGGAATTTCTTGCAAAATGTTTTTAGTAATATTCAAAAAGAATGGAAATTTCAGTTATGAAGAGCAAAATTAACATTTAGAAGATGGTACTTGAAGAATATGAAATAAAAGTAAGATTATATTAGCTGAAATAGTCAAAGAAGTTACTTTCAGGTTTCAAATTCTTGATAAGACTGGTATTTTATTTTGCATTTATTATTATTTTCTGGTAAAAGTAAGTTTTTTTTTTTTTTTTTAAATAATGTGTTCAGTGTAGTTTCTTTGTGGAAACACAAGAAAAGATAAACATCACCTGTTATCTTATACATAGTAGTATCTGTTTCTAAATCTGTTTTCTGTATATCTACATAAAAAATGGGACCACATTAATACATATTCACATATTTAGTTATTCATCGTGGGTATTTTTATGATGTTAGTATGACTTCAAAAACAGGAATGGATTTTTAAAATTTTTTTGGTGTGGAAAATACCCATAACATAAAATCTTAACCATTTTGTACATTCAGTGGAATTAAATATATTCACATTGTTGTGCAACCATCACCACTCTCCAGCCTGTAACTCTTTTTATCTGGTAAAACTGAAACTCACCCTGACTGGTTTTGCTCATGGTTAGAGCATGGGCCCTCGAACCGCAGGGTTGCGGGTTCGATTCCCGGTCAAGGGCAAGTACTTCGATTCCAGGTTCCCCAGCCCCAGTAGGGGTGAATGTGGGAGGCAACCAATCAATGTATCTCTCCCACATCAGTGCTTCTCTTTTTCTTCGCTTCCTCCCTCCCTTTCATCTCTCTCTCCTCCCTCCCTTCCAATCTCTCTAAAAATCAATGGAGGGCAATGGAAACTAAAGAGAAAATAAACAAATGGGACTACATCAAAATAAAAAGCTTTTGCACAGCAAAGGAAACCATCAACAAAACAACAAGAAAGCCCACTGCATGGGAGAACATACTTGCAAATGTTATCACCGATAAGGGTTTAATCTCCAACATTTACAGGGAACTCATACAACTTAACAGAAGGAAGATAAACAACACAATAAAAAAATAGGCAATGGACCTAAATAGATACTTTTCGAAAGAAGACAGAAGAAAGGCCAAAAGACATGAAAACATGTTCAAAGTCACTAATCATCCGAGAGACGCAAATCAAAATGACAATATGGTACCATCTCACACCTGTCAGAATGGCTATGATCAACAAATCAACAAAGGACAAGTGCTGGAGGGGATGTGGAGAAAAAGGAACCCTCGTGCACTGCTGGTGGGAATGCAGACTGGTGCAGCCACTGTGGAGAACAGTATGGAGTTTCCTCAAAAAACTAAAAATGAAACTCCCATTTGATCCAGTGATCCCTCTTCTAGGAATATATCCCAAGAAACCAGAAACACCAATCAGAAAGGATATATGCACCCCTATGTTCATAGCAGCACAATTATCCATACCCAAGATCTGGAAACAGCCTAAGTGCCCATCAGTAGATGGGTGGATTAAAAGACTGTGGTACATCTACACAATGGAATACTACGCTGTGGTAAAAAAGAAGGAATTCTTACCATTTGCAACAGCATGGATGGACCTGGAGAGCATTATGCTAAGTGAAATAAGCCAATCAGAGAAAGATAAATACCACATGATCTCACTCATTTATGGAATATAATGAACAACATAAACTAATGAACAAAAACAGATCCAGAGACAGAGAAGTATCGATCAGACCGTCAAACTTCAGAGGGAAGGTAGGGGAGGGTGGGGGTAAGGGGGAGAGATCACCCAAAGGATTTATATGCAAGCATATAGGCCTAACCAATGGACACAGACAACAGGGGGGTGAGGGCATGAGTGGGAAGGATAGGGGGTAACGTGGGGATAAGGACACATATGTAATAATAAAATAATTTTTTTAAAAATCAATGGAAAAAAATATACTCGGGTGAGGATTAAAAACAAAACAAAAAAACCCCCTGAAACTCTATACCCATTAAACAGTTACTCCCCATTTTACCATCTCAGCAGCACCTGGCAACCACCATTATACTTTCTGTTTTTAGCAATGGAAATGTTGGTGTTATTTGATATTAGAATACTTAAGCATTACTTGATTGGGAAAGGACCCTGCTGCTTCTCTGCCCTATTATGTAGCTTTCTTATTGGAAGATAAATAAGTCATCTTAACATAAACAGCTCCCCATCCCCCCACCTCCAACATGCACAAACATTGTGTATCCTGAAGCATTTTCAAGAAAAGTGTTTGGGTCTTTATAAAAATACCTCATAGGTACTAGGACCTTCAGATAATTGTGAAGGATGCCCAGAGTTGGTGATTTTTTTTTTTTTTAAAACCTTTATACCTTTGATTTTGGTGGGAAATTGGTCATCAGAACTGCAATTATAAGTGTGGGTAAGATCTTAACATACAAGTTCTTAAAACTCACTGTGGCATGCAAAATCACAATAAAAACCACAGGGCAAATGAAAAATTGAGTTTAGGGACATGACACTAAAAAATTTTGTCAGTGACATGTAAAAAGATAAAAACTTAATAAAGACAAGCACAATTTTATGCATGTTAAATTGTGAAGAAATACGTAAGTACTCTAGTAAATATGACACTTGACCTAAAAAATGATGTATAGTTTGCCTGGCTGGCATGGCTCATTGGTTGAGCATTGACTTATGAACCAGGAGGTCACGGTTTTTCTGATCAGGACACATGACCTGGTTGCAGGCTCGATCCCCAATGTGGGGCATGCAGGAGGTAGCCAATCAGTGTTCCTCTTTCTTCACTGATGTTTCTCTCTCTCTCTCTCTCTCTCTCTCTCTCTCTCTCTCTCTCTCTCTCTCTGAAATCAATAAAAATATAGTAAAAAATGTTATAAAGTTTGCTTGTAGAAGTGGGTGTCAAAAGAGTTGCAACTTGTGATGTGGAGGAAGGATTATCTGAAATTGGACTGAAAGTGTAGCACCAGGTGTGGATGGGTGTGGCTCTTAACACATGCAGTGAACTGAGCTACCTGGCAGATGTTTGAGGGGTGTGCATTTTGGTGTATTTCTATGTGGCTGGGTTGTGTCTTTTGTGCTTACCTAGTGATTCTTGCAGTTGTGCATGAGCAAACGTGAAATTTGTCTCATGCTTAGCATGCTCCCTAATATATTGGTTGCCTTGGAACAAATCCAAGTTTCTAAACAAATGTTACAGTGTTAAAAATATATACCCACACATATACATCTACCTATATATGCACGTCCATTATCCGTTTATCTGAAAAATATAAAACAGTGGCTTGGGGAAGATCTGTTCAAGTAATGAAATCGAGAAAGGGCTAGGGAGCAGACAGTGACTAGAGAAGAGAATACTACTGTTTATTTCAGAGTATACTAATACTGATTGCTAGGGCAGTGGAAAGGGAAAGGAATGGATGGATTTAAGAGTATTTCATTGGTATTAAAAGATTATGTAATGATGTTTTGAGCTGCAAAAGTCTTTAGAGATCACCTCCTAGTCCATTATAAAAAAGTATTAACTTGGTTTTTCCAGACTACTTCTGTCTCAAAATTTAAGTTGTATTTTACCCTCACTCAACCTTCAGCTGAGTGTAGCCCAGAACCTAACTACCCTGATACCTTCCTGGAATCTTGCTGATTTTATTCCTTTCTTAAATACTCAGCCTTTCCCTTGGTTCATCTTGCCATGAAGAAATGTTTTCTTAATTCTGCTTCACCTTCAACTTGCTTTTTCCTTAATTGCTCATTTTAAAGACATTGTTTTCACCTGCTAACTCCCACTTCACTGCTCAGGTCCTGCTATTTTATGGAAATTGATTTCTCCAGGTTGCTTTCTACTTCCTAATTGCCAAATGCCACAGCATCTTTTATATTTTCAACCTATTTGACCTCACTGTGCCATTTGCCCTTACTTCTCTCCCTTGGATGCTATAACATTTTTGTAAGATTTTTTTGGTTGGTTTTATTCAGAAACATTTGAGTACTCTAGGCTCAGTGCTAGATGATACAAAGATGAATTATAAACGCATCAGTCTTTAAGGAACCTCCAGTCTTTATTCAGAGAAGATCATAATGTTTTAGTTCAGGTTGCTATAGTAGAATACTATAGATTGGATGGTTTACAAACAAAAAAAATTTATTTCTCATTGTTTTGGAGGTTGAAAGGTTGAAGATCAAGGCGGCAGCAGAGTTGGTGTCTGGTGAAGGTTTACTTCCTGTTCACTCTGACTCCTCACATTGTGGAAGGAGTGAGAGAGTGAGGAGACTGGGGTCTCATTTATCAGGGCACTATCCCATTCATGATGGCTCCACCCTTATGACCTGATCTCGTCCCAAAGGCTCAACTTTCTAATACTGTCATAGAGGAATTTGGGGGAGACACAAATATTCAGTCCATATTGGATAACAAATTATTAGAATTTGTTGTAATAAGAACTATGGTGGAGAAAAGAACAAAATACTCAACTAACTTAGAAGGAAGCCACCGATTACATAAGGGAGAAAAGGAAGGCTTTGCATAAGATAAAGTATTAAGCCTGGGTCTTGATTGGTAGTATCCCAGTGGAGAGGGGGACACAGTAACATCCTAGGTAGAGCAAATAGCATGTGTGAAGGCACAGAGCCAGGAAATACTAGCATTCTATCACATGCCAACTGTATGCTGAGCATTGTGCTGGGGGCTTTCCATGCTTTATTTCTAATCTTCACAATAACTCACAAGGTAGATTTTTTTATTCCTCATTTTACAGGATGAGGAAGTTGAGCCTCAAAGAAGTTGTAACTTGCCCAGAAGCCAAACTGGCAGAACTTGGATTTGACTCCAGATTTGTGTGGCTGCCAATTAGTGCCCACACATTGGTTATCATTGTTGGAAAGAGGGAGGGGGTATAATGTAACAGAGGAAACTTTAATGAGCAGATACTTTATAGTGGGGGGTGAATGGAGAACAGCTAAAGAGGAATGATACAGAACAGTTGTGATAGATCTAAATGTTATGCCAAGGAATTCAGACTCTATTCTGCTGTTCTTTGTCAGTATTGTTGGCTAGGCATTTCCTTCCTCTGTCCATACCTGTTTATACGATAACTCTGACAGCTTCTGGAAGCAAAACGTTTTGCCTGCCTAACTTGAAATCATTAAGAGGATTTTCTTGTTCAGAGACAGATGATGTATTCAAGATTAGTAAATAATACAAAATCCTATAAAAAGAAAATGTATAAAATAGAATAAGTAAATCCAGATTTCCTCATGGGTTAAAATGAAATGAGAGAATAGGCTCTAAACAAAGGTGTGCCAAGTGGTTCTTGTACAAAAACTGGAGGCCCAGTGCACGAATTCATGCACAGGTGGGGTCCTGCCGGCTGGCGGGGGGTGGGGGGGTGGGGACGTGGGAGGTTAGTGGGCCGACCCCACCCCCTGGTCGAACTCCCAGTCGAACTCCTGGTGGAGGGAACAATATGCATATTAGCCTTTTATTATATAGGATAATTCTTTACTGAAGATAGATTTGGGAACAACTTTTTTTGGAGGAGCAGGATGGAATAGAGATAGGGCTCTAGTGATATTAAATTGCCAGATTCTGTTCTGAGTGTAACCATTTATAGCTTAATATTGTGCCTGGATTCAGACTTTGTCCTGTACTTGATATAAAAGCGGGTGTTTATTCCATTCCCAGATTCTTCCAGTTCATCTTAGAATACAGGTGATAAAGAATAGGCACTGCCTTTGAATCTTTTTCCACATATTTAACTTCTCCAAGGTGTTCCTTCCCTCCCTTCCATCTGCCCTCTATTTTAGGGGAAGTCAAGTGCTGCTTCAAACCATGTTTTAGAAATACTGTTTGTTTATATTTGATTATATAAAGGTAATACCTTCTTCTTGCAGAAAATTAGAAACAAACATCAAAAACAGGATTGTGTAAAGGTAAGCTATAGATTTTATCAATTGGAATACAGTCTTCCATTTTTATTTTTATGCGTTGGGATTATATTCTATGTACATTTTCATAATCTACCTTTACATTTGACATTATATCTTAAATAGTATTTCCTTTTTTTTTTTTTAATAAATTTTATTGATTTTTTACAGAGAGGAAGGGAGAGAGATAGATAGTTAGAAACATCGATGAGAGAGAAACATCGATCAGCTGCCTCCTGCACATCTCCCACCGGGGATGTGCCCGCAACCCAGGTACATGCCCTCGACCGGAATCGAACCCGGGACCCTTCGGTCCGCAGGCTGACGCTCTATCCACTGAGCCAAACCGGTTTCGGCAGTATTTCCTTTTTAAAAAAATATATTTTTATTGATTTCAGAGAGGAAGGGAGAGGAAGAGAGAGATAGAAACATCAATGATGAGAGAATTATTGATCGGCTGCTTCTTGCATGCCCCCAACTGGGGACTGCGCCCAAAACCCAGGCATGTTGTTTATTCCATATATCCCATGTTATTTATTCCATGGTTTGACTGGGAATCAAACCATGATCTACTGGTTCATAGGTCGATGCTCAACCATGGAACCACACTGGCAATATTATTTCCTTTTAAACTTTTTTGAAAGCAGAGTTGTTAATTACTGCATATTTTTGTTTCATGAACATAATTCCTACCATCCAATGAGAACTATTACTTTATGGTTTTGGTATGTAGTTCTTGAGGATATTTTATGCATACACATACAGTAAGTATATTTATACATCCAGAAAGTTAGTTATCTTGCAAATATTATACCCTTTTTTGTTTTCAGTATCTTATGAACATCTTTCTTTATATGTCAGTAAATAAATAGTTGTGTTATCCTCAATGACTACAGAATATTCATAATTTGGATATTCCAATAATGTTACAATACATTTACTAGCTTCTTATGTTAGAACACTGAATTATGCCTTTTTGACATTTGAGTTGCTATATCTCTTACCAGCACCATCAGGATTTGAGTGAACTCTAATTCATGTTTTTGTCTTTGAGCAATTTATAATCTAATTTGGAGAAATAAGATTACATAAGACCATTTTGAAATGTTAATAAATACATAATAACACGTTAAAGATTGTGTCGTACTCTTAGTAACGAGAAGTGAGAGATCCCTGAAGTACTAAATGGTCCTGGAAGTTTTGTGGAGCGAGTGTGAGATTTGAGCTGATCTAGAAGGACTGATAAGAATGGACAGATGAAGAGGAGAGTCATATTTCAGACAGATAGAGCAGAGTGGGCAGTGGTACAAAGGTGATAGTTAGCCACCTGATCGGTATAGAGGGTTTACATTAGGAAATAATTACAATAGGTGACATTGTTAATTACCTTAAAAACTAAGCCGAAGATTGTAGGCTTGATGTGTCAGCCTATGGGAGAACTTGAGCAGGATACATTCATATTTGTGAAATTAGGATTTTAGCAAGACCAGTTATTGGGCAGTGGTGTGCAGAATAGGTTAGAACAGTGGTTCCCAACTGTTTTTTAGCCATGCCCCACCTAAGCATCTCTAAAATCCTGATGCCCCCCCATGACATATAATTCTTATTATTCAAAAAGTTGAACTCCTATTCATGTGGAGGAAGCCTAAAAGGCCATTAACTTGGTCTAAACCAGCTTCCAAAGAACATGTCATCCATGAAAGAAAAATAAAAGAATGAAAGGACAGTTGAAGTACTGAGGAAGAAATCACCAAGAAATTGTTAAAAAAAAAAAATGAAGTGATGTGATATGAAAAAATAGCAAATAAAGTTTCAAAACATATAATAAAGAACTGAAATGCATAAATATGTCACAATATATATTTACATACTGTATATGAGGCCCCTAGAACCATAAGAAATGCAAAAAATTCACTGCCTCCCTGTTGGGCGTGTGCCCTATGTTGGGAACCACTGGGTTAGAGGAAGGAGAGAACAGAGGCAAAGAGATGAGTTGGGATGTTGTCATACACCAGTTGGGGAGACATTATATGTGAAGTCATTAGAACATTGTAGTAGAATATAGTTCATAAATCATTTATACTACAAGCTGGCTTTTAGAATATTTTATTTTGATTATGGATGAAAAAGGGTATTTGTCTCTCAGGATAAGTAAGCCATGTTTATAAATAACATTTGTGTGCTTACTGGGCCTGGCACTATTTAAGATATTTCAGGGTCATTAACACATTACATTTTAGAAAAACTCTAAGGAGGTCGGTGCTCTTCCTACTTCACAGATGAGGAAAGTGAGGCCCAGAGAGGATAAGCCATGTTGAATTTCTGATCTGAGGAATTAGTTGCCAATTTTGCCCTTGTCTCTTAATTTTTTTCCCCCCTGTGCTTCTAACATCACAATGGGAAACCATCACCATATTGTCTTGATTACTGTACTTTATAGTAAGACTTGAAGTTGGGTAGTGTCAGTCTTCCAGGTTTGTTCTTCTCCTTCAATATTGTGTTGGCCATTCTGGGTCTTTTGCCTCTCCATATAAATTTTTGGATAGGTTTGTCGATAGCCACAAATGAACTTGCTAGGATTTTGATTGGGCCTTCATTGAAGCATCGATCAAGTTGGAAACAACTGACATCTTGATAGTGAGTCTACCTACCAGGAACTGGGAATATCTCTCCATTTATTTAGTTCTTTGGTATCTTTCTTCAGTTTTATATTTTTCCTCATATAGATATTTTACATATTTTGTTAGATTTCATTTATTGGGGGTATAAATATAAATATATGTTTTTAATTTCAAAACCCACTTGTTTATTGCTGGTATATAGAAAACTGATTGATTTTTAAAATATTAACTGTATTCTGCAACTTTGATATAAATATTTATTAGTTCCAGGTGTTTTTTTGTTGATTTCTTTCTGGTTTTCTCTGTAGATGATCATGTCATCTGTGAACAAAGACAATTTTCTTTCTTCCTTTCTTGTCTGTATACATTTTCTTACTGTATTAACTAGGACATTAGTTTCGTTTAAGTTTAAATTACCTGATTTCATTGTAATCTTTGAGACTATAGTTTTGAAAATGAACAGAAAGACCCCTTTCTAATTTAGTAACTTTCCCTGTATTTTTCTTTTAGTTTGTACTTAGTTCTTTAAAATATTTTGTAGTTAAAACTATTTACATTGTTAAAATAGGGGAAAATAGTAAAAATTTGTTCTGGTGCAGAGAATGAGACTGTGTGATTAACAATCTTACTTCTTTCCTATTTTGAACAAAAGCCTATATATAGTTTTTTGTGTTCCTGTAGGTTAAAAATACTGACTTTTTTCCTTAGGAAAGTAATCTTAAAAATAAAGAATAACTGCTATCCATATAGAATAACTTACATAATAGCTACAGTATACTTTTCCATTTATCATGTGATCTTTAAAAAAAAGAACACTTGAGGGTTACTCAACTAAGGATAGATCATTAAGGTACTTATTTGTTAGACTTGCTCCTTTTGGAGGACTTGAAAATGAAGCATAATTTAAGATGAGTATTAGATGGGAAGAAATTATTTAAATACGTTTCTCAGTTACTTCAGTTCTATGGATATGATGATGCATTTCCCAAACCAATAATAGGATACTTGAAATATAGGCGATCCTGGGATAATAGACATGGCCCTACGCTATTATATGCCACGCAGGGCAAGTTCTGAGGCCTCTGTGATTCATAAATCTATTATGCAAAATTCTATTAAGATCATTGTGCAAGGAATTTTCAATGTAAGATTATTGGTTTTATAGCCTTAATCTTTAAATAGCCTCCATTGGATGGGGAATTCTATATAAAGTTCAAGCCAATAATGTTTAGGGTTAGTCTTTCAACATCTCCAGGACTGAAGACTTTCAAACCAAAACGTGAAGACCAATCAGTCTATTGATATATTTGAAATAGGAAAAGACAGGAGTGAAATTATTTTAAAATGCACTTATTCCTTCCTTCTTTCCACTCTGTTTTGAAAATGTTCCTTCATTTCAGGGTCTGGACCAGAGACACAATCAAAAGTGTGTGTGTAAGGATGCTGGTGTATTTGACCTCTCTATAACCTTCCTTTTCTAGCAGTTATTTTTTTGCTTTGTTTTTGTTTTAATATTATTTGAGGCAAAGAGTTTAGAAGTAAGATGCTAGAATAACCAAAGACAAACTGCTTAGAGCTGCCTAGTGCAGCAGAAACAACACATCATGAGGCAGCGTCATTGAAGGAAACATGATTATAATGCCCTGTGGCATTATATGGAAATACATTTTCTCCTAATTTGAAACATTAAAAAACAGCTTTCAATGTAGAAATATCAAGTGAACAAAGGTAAATAAAATAGTATAATGAACCCTGTGTATTACCCATGTTCAATACTTACCAGCTATGGTCAGTCTTACTTATTTGCCCCAATTCTGTTATTTTTGAGGCAACCCTAGAATCATATAATTTTATTTGTAAATATTATAAATTTATAAAATATAGGAAACCTTTTAATGATAACCATAATGCCACTATTAAATATAACCTTAATATCAAATATCCAGTGTTGACGTTTCCATGATTTTCTCAATCATGTTTTTTCTCTTTAGCCCAAATGAAGTCTGCTATGTCTCTTAAATTTCTTTTAATATTTACATTCTTCTTTCATTCTTTTGCATGTCATTTGTTGAATAAAGCTGATCATTTGTTCTCTATAGTCTGGATTTTGCTGATTGCATCCCAATTGTAGTGTTTAATGTAATACTCTGAACCCTTGGTATTTCCTGTAAAGTAATAGAATTTGGTTTAAACTAGAAGTTTGATCAGATTAATGTTCAATTTGGGAGCAGTGGCAAGAACACTTCATAGGGAGGACTACTTCCATTAGGAGAAAAATGTCTGGACAGCTCTCTTTCCTATGATGTTAGTTATTGATGAATTGCATAGGTCAGCTATGCCCAAACTCATTATTTATTTTAAAAATATTTTTATTGATTTCAGAGAGGAAGGGAGAGGGAGAGAGCAATAGAAACATCAATGATGAGAGAGAATCATTGATCAACTGCCTACTGCACGCCCCACACTGGAGATCGAGCCCACAACCCAGGCATGTGCCCTGACTGGGAGTTGAACTGTGACCTGGTTCATAGGTCAACACTCAACCACTGAGCAACACCAGCCAGGGTAGTATTATTGATGTTTACCATATTAGAAATTAAAACTAAGAAATTCTAGAAATATGTTAATTATTTAAAAGTAATAGTAAACCCATTGCTTGCTTACATAAACGACATTTTTGTGAAAACTGTTTTCCAAAACAAAAACTTAGTGAAAAGGTTGCATTGTTTTATGTTTTTGAAAATCTTATTGTCCAGCTTAAAAGGAGACAGCTGGATTCTCTTATCTGCGTTATTTAGTTTGTTGCAATGTTACATGTCATGTAGCCTCTGGCAACTTCATGTATCCTCATGAAAGCATGAGAGGAGAATTAAAAGCAAGTAACTTTTTAATATTATTGTAAAACTAGAGGCCTGGTGCATGAAATTTGAACACAGGTAGAGTTCCTAGGCCTCCATCAGGGGCGATCTGCAGGGCGGCCAGTGGGGTTGTTGGGGGGGCCCCTGCTGGCACCCACCTTGGCCCTGCACCTGCTTCTGTAGGAGGCAACCAGTGGGACAACTGGGGGGCCCCTGCTGGCACCCACCCGCCTTGGCTGGCCTGGGGCCTGCAGGCTAGGGGCAGCTGCTTCATTGAGCATCTGCTCCCTGGTGGTCACTGCCCATCATAGTGACCGGTCATTCCACCAATTGTTTCGCCATTCGGTCTATTTGCATATTAGGCTTTAATTATATAGGATAGTTTTGACTTTGCAGATTCTCTGAAAGGGTTTTTGGGGACTCACAGGGTGCCTCGACCAAGCTTTGGGAACTGGTGGTCTAGATCTATTTTATTAGGGGTTGCAAAATGGTGATATTCTAATTCTATCATTTCCTGTAATTTATTAGCTAGAGTATTATATAAGGAGGACTTTTCTTTTACCAACTATTTAGTTACCCTGGGATATGATTTATACAAATAAGGCAGGCTAAATGCTTAATTTGTTCTCTTTTGAGAGATAGAAGCTTTATTACATTTGTTTTACTATGTGGGAAAGAAAGGACCAGGAAACACCCTTTGTACTAACTGAAACCATTTCCTAATTAGAGACTCCTACAAAGGAAAGGAAGCTCCCTGCTAATACATTTGAGTTGCCTTCTTAAATTATTAAGATGCAGTTTGTGTCTTACAGGTTGCTTATTTTAGTAGTATATCAAATGGCATTACAATCTCTTTAAGAAACTGTTGAGTCTAAAGGATTGGAAGCTTACAGTTTTTCGGATGCCTTTTAGTAGAAATTTTGTGAAGATTAACAAGATAATGTTTGCGAGTAGTTTATAGCTCTTTTATATTATGAGATATTTTTGTTAACTCCATAGAAGGAAAAATATAGGCTCTGATATGGCTTAAGTTTTGCTGCAATTTGATTTTAGAAAACTGAACTGTCTAATCTACTTCCAGAATTGCTTCCAAATTTGAATACTCTTGAAGCAAGACTGGGAGTTGTAAGCTCTCATAAATGATAAAAACCAGAAACTAAAACTTGGAATGGAATGAAGTCTGGAGAGAGGAGATGAGTGTCAGAGTAGTGTAAGCAATAGATTAATTAGGCATAATAAAATTTCAAGTCTTGTTCTTAAACATAAATGGAATGGGGAGGTCATCTTAATTCCTTACTTGTTTTTACTTGAGATGAAATGTGGAATCAGTTTTCCTGTACTTAACAATTTTTATTGTAATTGACTTTTGGAATTTTTATGATATAATAGAAATATGTTGAGATGAGTTTATTGAGCCAACTATCTATAGATCTTAAGATATTTGACAGTTTAAATAGTTATTTAATGTGAGTTAGAAGTGAGAAGGATGTGAGTTGAAAGAGGGAAGGAAGCTGAACCAAATAGAATAATCTGTCAGCAAAATAAATCCTTTCCAGTTAGACTTAATCTCTTGTTGTTTTTGGACCTGATGAAAATTATTTTGAAGATTAGAATTTAATAGCATAGTTATGGTTTGAAGGTATCTGTTTTAGCTCTGTATTTGTGGGCAATCTATATATATAAAAGCCTTAAGTGACCGGCCAACCAGCCGGTAGCTATGATGTGCAATTACCGCCAGGGGGCAGGCCCTCAACACAGGAGCTGCTGAGCGACAGCAACTTTGCAGAGTGCCCTCTCGCACTCTGGGACCCTTTGGGGGGTGTCAGACTGCTGGTTTGGCCCGATCCCTGCAGGCCAGGCTGAGGGACCCCATCTGCCAGAGGGACCCTGCTCACTCTGCAGACGCCCTTCGAGCCCTGGCGCTGCCCCAGGTGCGGCCGTTTGGGGAGAGACTGTAGAAGGTTGGCTCCAGGGTGTGTCTGGCCTGTCTCGCCCAGTCCCGCCCCACCGGCCACCTTCTAATTAATTTCCTTTCAGTGTGCACAAATCCATGCACCGGGCCTCTATAGTAAGAACAATAAATTTAAATAATTTTTGCATTAAAATAAATTATGTTTTTTGAGACTTATGAGTAACCATCATCATTCCATGAAAACATATCTCAGTTTTTAAAGTAAATTAAATCTTTCATTTTTTTTTTAAATATATTTTTATTGATTTCAGAGAGGGAGAGAGAGCTAGAAACATCAATGATGAGAGAGAATCTTCTGTCAGCTGCCTCCTGTATGCCCCCCCCCACCCCCCCCGGGATTGAGCCTGCAATCCGGCCATGTGCCCTGACTGGGAATTGAATCATGAACTCCAGATTCGATTCATAGGTTGATGCTCAACCACTGAGCCACACTGGCCAGGCAAATCTTTCATTGTTTTAATCTGTTCTTTATTATATTTATTTAGGGTATATATTAAGCCTTCACAGTTGAACTCTAAAATATAAATATTGTTGATTTTTGGAAAATTTGGTGAACTGCCCCCTCTTCCTTGAAATTGAAGAAGAGTTGTCTACTTGTAAATGATGAATGCAATGACGGAATGTTCACTATAAAGTTAAACAATTTTTTGGTTTATCTAAATAGTAGATGCATGTTGACTATACTTACATAATTATCAGTATGTTTTTTGGGTCCTCCGACCCCCTTTTTAAGTGTAACTTTGGAGCTTTAAGAAAAAAATGTTCACTGTGCTCTTGAAATAATTTGGTATCACATTTAGGAGACTTACTTTTTTTTTTTAATATATTTTATTGATTTTTTTACAGAGAGGAAGGGAGAGGGATAGAGAGGTAGAAACGTTGATGAGAGAGAAACATCGATCAGCTGCCTCCTGCACACCCGCCACTGGGGATGTGCCCGCAACCAAGGTACATGCCCTTGACCGGAATCGAACCTGGGACCCTTGAGTCCGCAGGCCGACGCTCTATCCACTGAGCCAAACCGGTTAGGGCAGGAGACTTACTTTTTAATGTTACATTTAAAACCATTAATTTTTATTTTATTTTATTCTTTTAAAATATATTTTATTGATTTTTTACAGAGAGGAAAGGAGAGAGATAGAAAGTTAGAAACATCGATCAGCTGCCTCCTGCATACCCGCCACTGGGGATGTGCCCGCAACCCAGGTACATGCCCTTGACTGGAATCGAACCTGGGACCCTTCAGTCCGCAGGCCGACGCTCTATTCACTGAGCCAAACTGGCTGGGGCGGATTTGGTGATTTTTAAAAAAGGAGAATCAGCCCTGGTAAGTCTGGCTCAGTTGGTTGAGCATAGTCCCCAGCACTAACATGGCCCTGGTTGGATTCCAGGTCAGGGCACATTCCTAGGTTTCCAGCTAGATCCCCAGCAGGAAGAGTGTAGAAGGCAGCTGATTAGTGTTTCTCTCTCAACCATGTTTCTCTCTCCCTTCCTCTCTCTCTAAAACCAATAAGAACATTTCTAAAAAGGAGAATCAGAATAATCCTCTTCTTTCACTATGCCTCTGCAAAGCCTTCCCTCAATTAAAAAATGTAAATTAAGCAATAAAATAAAAGGTTGCCCTAGTAGGTTTGGCTCAGTGGATACAGAGTCTGCCTGCGGATTGAAGGGTTCCGAGTTCAATTCCAGTCAAGGGCACGTGCCTGGGTTGCAGGCTCTATCCCTAGTGTAGGGCGTGCAGGAGGCAGCTGATCAATGATTCCTATCATTGCTGTTTCAATCTCACCCTCTCCCTTCCTCTCTCTGAAATCAATAAAAATATGTATTTTTTAAAAAGTTGCTCTATCTTGGGGTTCTTCTCTAAATTTTGGCTCTTATGACCAAGTTATGCTATTATACTAATTACTATAAACTACAATTACTAAGTTTTTACACTAAATCTATATTTACTAGAACATGCCCTGGAAGTATATTTTTGTTTATATTTTTAAATCAATGGCATTAAGCTTGGTAATATATTGCTTTTTAAAAATTAATGGTTTTAGCCAAAACCGGTGGTGATTCTCTCTCATCATTGATGTTTCTATCTCTCTATCCCTCTCCCTTCCTCTCTAAAATAAATAAAAATGTATTTTAAAATCACCAAATCCTTTTGAGTAATGAAAACTGGCGGGGGGGGGGGGGAGGGGTCACTAGTACCCTAGCCAGTTTGGCTCAGTGGGTAGAGCGTTGGCCCATGGACTGAAGGGTTCTGGGTTCGATATTGGTCAAGGGTATGTACCTTGGTTGCAGGCTTGATACCTGGCCCTGGTCAGGGTGTGTGGGGGAGGCTCACATTGATAACTTTTCTCTCTGTCTCTCCCCCTCCCTTCCACTCTCTCTAAGAATCAGTGGAAAAAAGATCCTTGTGTGAGGATTAACAAAACAAAAAAAGGGGTCACTAGTTGCAGCCCCCCACCCTTAAAGTAGTGGTCTTTGGTAACTATTTTAAGGAGATTTGCTTTGTATATTTCTTATGAAAATAATTATTTATAAAAAGTAGGTAAGTAGTTCTAAATTTTTCATTAGGTCTAGTTATTTTTAATGGCAATTTTTTTGTTTGGAACATAAAATGAACTACTTTATTATAAGCTGCTATAGAGTGAATGTTGAAACCTGATCCCCAGTGTGATGATATTTGGTGGTGGTGAGGGGTCTTTGGGGGGAAATTAGGTCCTGAAGGTGGACCTCTGAGGAATGAGATTAGTGCCCTTATAAAAGAGGTCCCTGTGACCACCCTTGCCTTTTCCACCATGTGAGGAGAGTGAACCAGGAAGTGGGCTCTCACCAGACACCCAATCTGTCCGCGCCTTGATCCTGGACATCCTCCAGAACTGTGAGAAATAAATTCCTGTTGCGTATAAGCCACGTAGTCTGTGGTGTTTTGTTACAGCAGCTCAAAGAGACAAAGACATGAGCTATTGTTCCAGTTAACAGTTTTATATCTTCCAATGCATAGTACTTTTCCTGGAATGTGTAAGTTTTGCATTTGCTTTGTAGTTGGACTTATTTTTGTCAAGTTATTACATTATAAGCACAAAGCCTACTTAACCATAATATTCTTAAGATAATTAGAATGTTAATAAATCACTGCATATAACTTTTAATTTATTTCTCTTGTAAGTTGCCATGTCAGAAGTTTACAGTAGACTATTTAAAACAAATGTTATTAAATTTTATTGGCAAAAAATCATTAATGGAAATTTAGTAAGTCTAGGATAGAACCCATGAATCTGCATTTTAAAGATCTCACTAGGTGATTCTGATGAAATTGAACTATCAGCAATACCTTGAGAAACATTGATTTACAGAATTTATTAATAGGTTTGGATTAGCTAAAACAAATTACTCAGTTTAAGTCTGGTTTATTTTTCTTGGCTTTTTCCCCCTTTTTTTATTGGTTTTAGAGAGAGAGGAAGGGATGGGGAGAGGGAGCGAGAGAAACATCAATGTGAGAGAAACATTGATCATAGCACACACTCCAGCACACATAGCACACACCCAGACCAACCCGGGATTGAACCCCAACCTGGATATGTGCCGTGACTGGGAAATCGTACCAGTGACCTTTCCATGCATGGGATGATGCTCAACCAACTGAGCCAGGCCAGCCAAGCTTGACTTTTATTTTTAAAATTATATTTTCTGTTAGAGTTCTCAGAGTTATTAAACTCTTGATATTTGGCATGTGAAGGGTGCAATAAGGAAGCATTGAGAAATGCTAATCACTCACCATAAAAGAAGTAATGGAAATGATACTGTGTTGTCATTGTAAGTAAAAATAGCTACTGCTTTTCTGGGAACTCTGACATGGCAGATAATTTGAATAAGTATTTTTTTAAATATATTTTTTATTGATTAAGATATTACATATGTGTCCTTATCCCCACGTTATCCTCTACCCCCCCCCCCCCCCCGCTCATGCCCTCACCTCACACCCCCCCCCCCCCCCGTTGTCCATGTCCATTGGTTAGGCCTATATGCTTGCATATAAGTCCTTTGGTTGATCTTTCCCCCTTACCCCCCACCCTCCCCTACCTTCCCTCCAAGGCCCGACAGTCCAATCAATGCCTCTCTGTCTCTGGATCAGTCCTTGTTCATCAGTTTATGTTGTTCATTATATTCCACAAATGAGTGAGATCATGTGGTATTTATCTTTCTCTGACTGGCTTATTTCACTTAGCATAATGCTCTCCAGGTCCATCCATGCTGTGACAAATGGTAAGGGTTCCTTTTTCTTCTTCCTCTTCTTAAAGAATACCTTTCAGCATTTCATATAATGCTGGTTTGGTGGTGATGAACTCCTTTAGTGTTTTCTTATCTGTGAAGCTCTTTATCTGACCTTCTATTCTGAATGATAGCTTTGCTGGATAAAGTAATCTTGGTTGTAGGTTCTTGGCATTCATCACTTTGAATATTTCTTGCCACTCTCTTCTGGCCTGCATGGTTTCTGTTGAGAAATCAGCTGACAGTCGTATGGGTACTCCCTTGTAGGTAACTGACTGTCTTTCTCTTGCTGCTTTTAAGATTCTCTCTTTGTCTTTTGCTCTTGGCATTTAATGATGATGTGTCTTGGTGTGGTCCTCTTTGGGTTCCTTTTGTTTGGGGTTCTCTGCGCTTCCTGGACTTGTAAGTCTATTTCTTTGACCAGGTAGGGGAAGTTTTCTGTCATTATTTCTTCAAATAGGTTTTCAATATCTTGCCCTCTCTCTTCTTCTGGTACCCCTATAATTCTGATGTTGGTATGCTTGAAGTTGTCCCAGAGGCTCCTTACACTATCTTCATATTTTTGGAATCTTTTTTTCTTTTTTCTTTTTCGATTGGGTCTTTTTTGTTTCTTCGTATTTCAAATCTTTGACTTGATTCTTGGGATCCTCTTGTCTGCTGTTGGATCTCTGTATAATATTCTTTATTTCAGTCAGTGTATGCTTAATTTCTAGTTGGTCCTTTTTCATATCCTCGAGAGTCTCTCTAGATTTATCGAGGGTCTCACTAAATTTATCGGCGGTTTCCATAAAATTCTTGAAAAACCTTATAAACGTGGCCTTGAACTCTATATCCAGTCGTTTGCTTTCCTCCATTTCTGTCATTTGTGACCTGTTTCTTTGTCTCCGCATTTTGGCTGATTCCCTGTGTTGATAGAATGGCTTTGTGTGCTAGGTGTCCTGTAGGGCCCAGTGGCTCAGCCTCCCCAGTTACCTGAGGTGGACACTCTTGGTGCACCCCCTTGTGGGCTTTGTGCACAGTCTTATTGTAGTTATGCCTTGATTGTTGTAGGATCACTGGGAGGAATTGACCTCCAGGCCAATTGGCAGTGAGAATCAGCTGTGTCTGCAGTGGGAGAACTTCTGTGCTGAAGACACCCTTCTGTGGCAAGACTTGCTTCAGTGGGGTTTTGGTGCTCACTGAGTCTGCACCCTGAGTGTGTCCCTTATGGATCTGAGGAGTTGTAATCTGGATGGTCCCCCTCTGACCACTGGGTACACTGGCTCTTGGATCTAAGGAGGTGCTAATTTAGCCTCTGCCTGAGGTTACACAGCAGGAGCTACAAAGAGAACTGCAGATTCCTCTTCCTTTTTTGGAGTTTGGAGGTACCCTGATGAGGCCCAGCTGTGAAGCAATGCAAGCCGCTGTGGGGCCTTGGGCCTTCTCTTAGAAGTTCTGGGTCTGTGGCCCAGCTGCAGTTAGGTAATTTTCAGGTTGCAAAGGGCCGGGGCATTCATATGCAAAAGCTTCTGCGGCAGCCTGGGTGGGGCGGGGTCTCAGGGAATCAAAGGGCGGAGCAAGCAGCTATGGCGGATTCTCAGCCCTGCCCTAAGGGGCCGCGCGTCTCAGTGTCCTGGTAATTGCTGAGGGAAAGCCGCCCTCAAGTTCCGAGTTCTGCCTGCTGCCAGACAGTCCAGTTTCTCCCCGTATGAGTCCTGGGTCCCCAGAGACTTCCCGGAACTGGAGTTCAGAGCAGTCGGGAGCTTGTGACTCCCTCCCAATTCAAAAAGACAGCCGCGTCCTCAGGTGCCAGCCCCTTTCTGTGCACGAGCCTCCGTACCTCTGCACTTTACTTCCGCAGCTCCTCTGGCTCTCAGTGTGCTTTTCTTTCCTTCTAGTTGTAGAATTTCCACTCAGCCAGCCTTCCTGTAGTTCTGGATGATGTCCGTTTTGTCTTTATGTTGTTTTTTTGAAGTTGTTGTGGGAGGCAGCAATTTCCCGGTGTTTATCTATGCTGCCATCTTAGTTTCTCCCTTGAATAAGTATTTTTAATTTATTTAATCCTGAATCTAAAAATAGGTGAGTGAATCTCCATTTTACTACTGAGAAATCTGTGCACCTGCTCAATTTTATACAACTAATAGCTAATAATGCTGAGTTTGAAATCATGGTTTATCTCACTCCCAAATCCATCCTTCTTAATAATTCACATAATAAAAATTAACAATATTCAATGATAATTATTAATAATAGTGGCCCAGTGCACGAAATTCATGTATGGGGTGGGTGTCCCTCAGCCCTGCCTGCATCCTCTCCAATCTGGGACCCCTGGTGGATGTCCAACTGCCGGATCCGGCCTAAACTGGCAGTTGGACATCCCTTTCGCAATCTGGGACTGCTGGCTCCTAACTGCTTGCCTGTCTGCCTGTCTGATTGCCCTTAATCACTCTGCCTGCTGGCCTGCTTGCCCCCAACTGGCCTCCCCCTGCCAGCCTGCTTGCCCCCTACTGCCCCCCTCCCCCCCGCCTGCTCTCCCCTCCTGGCCTGATCGCCTCTAACTGCCTCTGCCTTGGCCCTGCCACCATGGCTTTGTCCAGAAGGACGTCTGGAAGGTCTCCCACTCTAATTAGCATATTACCCTTTTATTAGTATAGATAAAGGATAAAAATTAGAATGAATAATTCTTAATAATTCACATTAAATTGACAATAATTTGTGTAATGGGCAAATAATGGGTGGATAGGTGTTTAGTAAGGTGAGGCTTGCCACCTTGGTGTTGCCATGGAACTCCAATTACAGTGGGGCCTTGACTTACGAGTTTAATTGTTCCATGATGGAGCTCGTAACTCAAATTACTCGTATGTCAAATCTTAAAGTGAATAAGTGAGACACGTGATGCTGGGCTGATGTTGTGGTGTTCACTGTGACGTTTGCTGCGCCAACTAGCGGTGGGGTATCTGAAGCTGGCTCGTAACCCGGATTTTAGCTCGCAACTCAAAGCAAAAAATCGGCCGAGAGACGGCTTGTATCTCGAAAAACTCGTTAGTCCGGGACACTTATAAGTCAAGGCCCCACTGTACTTTGTATTTACTATAGTATTTTTCACAGGGGGTATAGAGATCTGAGATTCTTGTTGGTGCCCTCCCATTTTTCTTATCTCTCTTACGGTTTTAAGTGTTGAATCACACATTTTAAAACTATTTCTATATTTTCCTCTGTTTTGTATCCTCTAGGAATACACTTCAGGGGAATGGGTGTCCTTTTATGACTTAGAATTTGCAGATGTGTAAATAGATTTTATGTGATTTGGTTTAAACCTTTGTGGGTTTCTTCATCTGTCTCCATTTGAATTGATGAGTGAACCAATGTATGAAAAATCTTTAACAGGCTATCTAGATTTCCTCATACAGAGATATAAAGTCCTTAACAAGCTCTATATTTCCCCATAACAGAGATACAGTAAAAAGTCACAGGCTTAGGACTTACTTTTCTGATCTTTGATTTATATATTTGTTAGACTACATTGTAACCTACTTATTCTAATATCACAGCCTACATACCCAGGTGTGAGAATAAAATGAGAGGTTATCTTTAGAAACTGTTTTATCAAATACAAAGTATTATCCCAACAAATGATTTTTATCACTATTTCCTGCTCCAAAACTTTACTATATTTACTGAGATTTTTCTATAATTCATTCACGTAACATCGCCTGCATTCCAATAAGGCTTTTTTGACTATCTTTTCTTTAGCTTTTTTCAAGTGGCAGCATTGGTTTGTTGTTTGAGGTGATTCTATTTATTTTTACTTTTATTGCCTTTTCCATTTTACTTTCTGAATATGATTAACCAGGCTGTAACCTCCTGTATTATAATTTCCTGAACCTTATAGCCTCTGAGCACTGCTTAAGGTATAGAACTAACTGATCATAATAGCTTTTACTGACGACACATGGGCTTTTTATAGATGCTTATGAAAGTAAGGGGTTATAGGGATAAGGGAAACATGGTGGCGAGGGGCTTTGGTTTAACCTACTTAATTATGCAAAGGCAGAATCAAGCTTTGTAGCTGACAAATTTTCCAGTTTAGTAGGGCTTTTAAATTAGTGTTACTAAAACGAAAAAAATTTTAGATAGTAAATAAGAAAACTATCATAACTAAAAGTGAAGTTTATCTTAAATGTAACATTACATTAAATGTAATGCATTAACTTTTGAAAGTTACATGCCCATGATAACATTTCTAATAGTAGAAACAACCACTGTCATTTTCTTGTGTACCTTCCAGAAATATTATCTACTTTTATCAACAAATATGTGTGGATATCCCTCAAGATTCTTTCTTTAAAGGTTGATAATGAACTCTGTAATGAATTTGAAATCTTTTGATAGTAAGTTTTCTAGTTCAAAGTATTATGGTTAAGAGTTTAAAACATAAGTTTTTAAAGGGCAGAATTTTTTTTTTTTTGTATAAGTATGTATTTACTATTTACACTAATTATTTCCTTGTTTAATTTTATCTTTTTTAAAAGTACAATAAGATGCTTTTTGGCCATCCTACTAGACAGGCTGAGTCTGGATTTTAGGGAAGAGGTCTGGCCTAGAGATAACAATTTGGAGCTAGTCAGTCTGTGGCAGGGGATCTCAAACTTTTAGCACACATTATCATCACCAGGAGGACTTGTTGTAACACAGATTGCTGGGGTTCACCCAGTTCCTGATTCAATAGGTCTAGGTTACTGTCCAAGAATTTGCATTTCCCAAGTGATGCTGATGCTACTTCTGGGGACCACAATTTTTTTTTATCCTCACCTGAGGATATGTTTATTGATTATTTTTTAGAGTGAAGAGGTGGGGGCAAGGGAGAAAGAAAGAGAAAGAAAAACATTGATGTAAGAGAAGAATCAATCGATTGCCTCCTGTACTTGCCCTGATTGCAGATCAGAAACTACAACCTTTAGGCATATGGAATGACACTCCAACCCAGCCACCCGGCCAGGGCTGGGCACCACATTTGAGAAAGAATGATCTGTGCTATTAAAAACAAGTGAAAATAGGTATATCACCTAGGGAAGTAGCTTAGATATAAAAGAGCAGAGTTCTGAGGGTGACCACATTTAGTTAATGGAGGCAACGGGTGGGGCGAGGTCCTGGCCAGCGGGAGGAGAAAGTTCATGTAGTCAGATAAATTTTGAAAATCTTTTATCTTGCTTTCTCGAAAGTTTCAGAATCTGCACAGACATGGTAAAGGACTTAAGAAATCACTGAGAGGAAGGATTCTGTGTTTGAAAGAAAAGGTCTGTATGTGTGCCTTGTGGGCCAGAAGGAAGGGGTTGCAGTGGAGACCACACCCATCTCCCCTGGCCAGCCTGGAAATGGAACAGTCTCTACTGCAACTCCTTCCTTCTTTGAAGTCTCATGCTCTGTCACCATCACTGCCCTCCTGCCCATCTCTGAACACATCTTGTGCTCTAAGAATAGGTCATATATGTACTGTGTCTCTGTATGACAGGGCGTAATGCTGTATTTCCATAAAGGGTACATGTATACTAAAATGAGAAGTACAGCTTTTAAGAAAGTGGGAATTTATCAGATCAAGTGTATCTTTTTGTTCTGTTTTTTAATTTTTAAAACAATTTTTATTGAATTTATTGTGGTTAATAAAATTATATAGGTTGCAGGTGTATGATCCTGTAATACATCAGCTGGATACTGTATTTGGATGTTCACCACCCAAAATCAAGTTTCCTTCTGTCAACCATTTATCCCCCCTTTACCCTCTTCTACTCCCCCCATCTCCCTTTCACTCTGGTAATCACCATACTGCTGTTTGTGTCTATGAATTATGGCTGTTTTTTCTTAATCCCTGCACCTTTCTTACCCAGCCCCTCAACCCCCTCCCTCCCTTCTAACAGCTGTCAGTCTGTTCCATGTATCCACACGTCTGTTTCTGTTTTGTTAATTTATTTTGTTCATTATATTCCACATATAAGTGAAATTGTATGGTATTTGTCTTTCTATGACTGGCTTATTTCACTCTCCAGGTCCTTCCATACTGTCATAAAAGATAAGATTTCCCTTTTTTACAACTGAGTAGTATTTCACTGTATAAATGTACCACCGCTTTCTTATTATCTACTGATGGGCACTAGGGCTGCTATTGTAAATAATGATGCAATGAATAGAGGTGCACATATTCTTTCAAATTAGTGTTTCGGTTTTCTTTGAATATATTTCCGGAAGTGGAGTAGCTGGGTCATAAGGCACTTTTTTATTTTTTGAGGAAACTCCTAACTGTTTTCCACAGTGGCTACACCAATCAGCATTCACACTAATATTGCACTAGGGTTCCCTTTTCTCCATATCCTTGACAACATTTTTTGATTTCTTGATGACCTGGGGCCCAGTGCATGAATTTGTGTACCTTGAAAGGAACTGTGGGCTGCGAGGCTGTGGTGGGTACAGGGCGGGTCTTGGCCCATCCTCTGCGCCCCTGCCCGGCCCCTCCCGCCATGGCCCCTGGTCCCCTGTCTGCAGGCAGCCCCGTTCCCACCTCTGCCACTGCTCCCACTCGCTGATGGTGCCGGACCTGCTCACATCTGCTGACGGTGCGGAGTGATTGGGGCCGTGCCAACAGCAGGTGCGAGCTGGGCTGGAGCTGTCAGTGGGTGCGAGCAGCAGCTGCTGCCCTCATTGCCCCTCAGGAGCAGGGGGATGTGGAGAAGCCCTCAGGGGCAATTGGTTCCAGCAGCTGCCGCTCGCACCCACTGACGGCACTGAGCTATCGGGATTGGCGTTGGCACTGACAGCGGGTGCAAGTGGCAGCTCCGGCGCCGGTTTCGGGTGCGAGCGGGGCTGGCACCAGCAGCAGGTGCAAGCTCCGGGTGGGACCGTGGCACACAGGAGCAAAGAATTTTCAGTAACCACTAGAGCAGGGGTGGGCAAACTTTTTGACTCGAGGGCCACAATGGGTTCTTAAACTGGACCGGAGGGCCGGAACAAAAGCATGGATGGAGTGTTTGTGTGAACTAATATAAATTCAAAGTAAACATCATTACATAAAAGGGTACGGTCTTTTTTTTTTTTTTTTTTTTTAGTTTTATTCATTTCAAGCGGGCCGTAGTTTGCCCATGGCTGAGCTAGGGCATAAATGCCATTTAACAAAGAAAAATCAACCAAAAAAATGAGTTCATGTGTCACCTCTGACACGTGTGTCAGAGGTTCACCATCACTGTTACAGATAATCATACATTATGGACTCTTTAAAATCTGCCTTCATTCAGCACAGTCGTGTTGCCTATATCAGCTTTGTTAACATTTATTTCCTGTAATCTTTTCAAATGGTTCTCTTCCCAGCTTTGGGGCGCTTCCTCATGTACATGCACTGGTTGATACTTAGTTTAAATCTAGAAAAGGGACCCTCTCACTCTCTGTGCAGCACTCTTTTCAGAATTCTGCCCTGCATGCTTTAGCTACCTTGGCCTTCCTGGATTTCCACATCCATTATTTTCAATTCAGGGAGATTGCTGGGCTCTGCCGGTGTTCCTCTTCACTGTATTGCAGTCTGGAAGCTCTCTGGGCAATAATTGTAGAGCTCACCTTCTTAGTTTTCTGTCTCTTGGGTTATTCTTGTTTGCTGCCTTATGTTCATTGTCTAAGAACCATTGCTTCATATATTGGATCTGTTTCTCTTACTGTTTCAGACAAGAAGGTTAATCTGGTCCCTGTTACTCTAATTGGCCTGAAGTAGATGTCATTACTGTTAATTTATGAATCTGTATTTCCAGTGTCTGTTTTCCTGTTAAGCTTGAGAATTGTGTGCCAGACTGCCTACTGAAAATTTCTGCTTTTTTCCCCTAAAAATTATAATCTTTTCCTGCTAAACTTTATTGTTTCTGTGTTCCCTCACTTGTGAGTATTTTGACCTAGTGTTTCCAAGTTACGGATATGAATGTTCGCAATTACATGAGTATCTTCCCTTTATCTCTGCCTCACTTCCATATTACATCTATTTATTCATCACATGTTGTCAACTTTAGTTTCTAGATAATGCTCAAATTGATTTGCTTCTCTCCCATCCTCATTATTACTACTCTAGTTCTGGCCCCAATATTGCTCACTTGGATCACTGTAGTAGCTCCTAATTAATTTATTTGCTTCCAGTATGTTCTCCATCTTATAGTCAGAGCTAGATTTTAAAACAGATATCTATTCATACAATTTTCCTTGCACTTCTACTTCCTCAGTATTTCTTTCAGGGTACAGTAGCAAGATTCCTTAATTGTTACTGAACAAAAGAAAGTTTAAGTGCTGGTAGTCCCCAGTACCCAAGTGTTAACTCAGTTAAGCAGGAAGCAAACTCTTCCAGAGCCTTCCTTGGTGGGTTGAATTATGGGAAGGGGAAACACATTGCTATTGCACAGAAGGGTAAGAGGTCTATCTTTTGAGCCGTTGTCTTAGAATTGATGTAAAACTTTCTTACATGGGAGTGTATCCCCTCTTTTCAATAGATTGTTCAGAGGTACCACATTATAATGGTATCATTGGTCACACTATAACTATTGGATTGACTAGTCCATGCCCTTTCCTCTACACACACATACTTTGCTGGTGCTTTAGTGGAACAGTATTTGTAATTAAGATTACAGTTATGTTTAACCAATTCTATTATTTATGTAAATTGTGGGTGCTGTTATTGTGTGTAGACTTTCATCTATTATTCTAATCAATTTTGTTGTGCCAGTAAGGATGCTATTTTCCTGAGTCATAGGACCAGAATATTCTCCCAATATTACCACAAGGATTTTTGGGTTTCTCCCCTATCTATTCTTTAAGAACAGGAAATTCATTTTTCTTAATCTTCTCATCTAATTTTCTCAGGTTTAGAGAAGCCGTTTTAACACATTTCACTACTTGAATTAAGCTGATCTGACAAGTTGGCTTTTAAAGGAAGATTTCAGATCATTCAGATAGTACTACTACAGTAGTACTTGATTTTCTGTAGTTTGTCACACTGCAGGTAATGATCATTTAGAGCAATTTGAGCTTTTAGGCATAAACTAAAAGTTGTAGAATTAAATGGGTGACAATAATCGATCAAGCAAACTTTAAGAAATAATTTGAAATTTAGAGGGTGAATTTATTTTTAATAAGCACTGATATATTTGAGTGAAAAGTGTTTGAGGAAATTGAAATTTCCTCAATTTTAAAAAAAATTCTGCTTTTTAGTAGAGAACTTCTGTTCTTCAAAAGTAGACCAGTTGAGAGTTTTTAAATGATGCAGTTGATAGAGGATTTTCTACAGTTAGAATATTTAATGTAGTCATTTTTTGCTTGAAGTAGAGATGTGGTTTTAAATACTACATTGTAAAAAAAATAGCTAGCACAATAATGTGTAGAAATCTACCAAAAGATCAATTTAATTTAAATTTTATTTCTTTATTACTGATGGAGAACATAAATGTGAAAACTCATGATAGAACATTTTAAGTTCTTTAGAAAAGAAACTCTTTGTCAAATCCCAAGTCCAATGCTTTGCTTTTAAGCCAGGTTTCAGTCCCTCACAAACTAATTTAAATCCTCCCAAGAATGCACAGTGTCCCTGCCAAAGGTTTTCACATGGGGAGTGATGAAAAGATGTGCTGCAGAATATACATTCTTTGTAAACACACGTTAGGAACAGGTTAATATAGAGGTTGGAAAATGAAGTGCATTTGTCTGTATTTTTCTTATTTTATGATTGAACTCTTTATAGAGAGCTTTTGAAAAGTCATTCCCTCTACAGTATCACAAATCTGAAGCTTTTTCATATAAAGATTTAAAGTGACTTGAATTGAAAGTCTTTCTTTAATCAGCTGAAATCCTCATATTTATCAAATTGTGGTCTATATTACAAGGTATATTTAGCCAATGTGTATCTTTGTGTTACTTAGTAAGTTAAACATTTAAGTTCTACAAATGCTGTTGAAAGTCTTTTAGGGTCTTTGCAGTTGTAAGCTTAATTATTTTTAATCTTTTCCTTTCCTCCCCTTTTTTTTCATTGTGGTAAAATGTACATAACATAAAATTTACCATTTTCATAATCTTAAAGTGTACAGTTTAGTGCCATTAAGTACATTTACATTGTTGTGTAGACACTTTTTCCTCTTACCAAACCGAAACTGCATTGAACAGTTACTTCCCACCCCCACGCCTAGCTATCACTATTGTAGTTTCTGTCTCTTTGAATTAGACTACTTTAGGTGCTTCATAGAAGTGGAATCGTACTATACCTGTTCTTTTGTTACTGGCTTATTTCATTTAGGGTAATATCTTCAAAGGTTCATCCATGTGGGTAGTATGTGTTGGAATTTTTTTGTTAAGGCTGATTAGTATTATATTGTATGTGTATATACACACACACCACTTGTCCATCCATTCATTGGTAAATGACACTGGATTGCTTCCTTTCCTTTTATGGCATAAATTTTAAATGTATCATTACCCTCTAGTGTTTCACAAATGGTTCAGAAATCCACTGTAGAAGGGACAGAGGGATTTGAGCCTTGGGACTATTCCTTTCCTTCTTGATTTTCTCATTGTTACTTGAGTCTTTGTTTTGCTAGTTCAGCCTAGTTATGAACTAGCCTGATCCTCTGGCCAGATCTGAACTAAGATACCATGAGGCAGCTATATTAAGAGACTGAGCTAAGTTATGGAAGACTATAATCTGGGATCTAGGGTTCAGGCTTGTAAGGGAAAGCTTCAAATGCAAATTATGTGCGTAATTTCTTTAACCGATTTTTGATTGTAATTTGCTTTTATTAGAGATTGTACATGTTTACACTTATTGGGTGTTCTTACTTCTTTTTCTGAGTTGCCTGTTCATGTTTATGGTGTATACTGTATTTTTCAGTCATTTAGAGTAAAAATTTAAATGTGAAGAAAAAAGTACATTAAATTTTAAAAATATACTATCTTGCTTTATTTAAAAATTTGTATTTATTTTATCTGACTATGCGTCGTCCATTTCCCAGACACCTAGTTCTTTTTGTTTAAGATCATTTACTGCAGCATCCAGGGAGATTTACTGATTGCAGACACATTAAATGTGTTTGTGTAGAATTACTCCTTCCCATCATACTGGCCTTATTTACATTGCTGTGCTGTAATACAGTTAAAGATTGCTATGACATTAAAGTTGTTCTTCTCATCAAGTATAAAAATCAGCTTTTTTAGTACTCAAACTGCAGAGCTAACATCTAAGCCTGTTGACTGGTTCAGCTAAATCTTAATTTTGAGTATGGATTCAGTTGGAAACATAGTAAAAAGAAATTGATGTTGATAATGTTTAAAGTATTAGTTCAGTCCTTGAGTTTTATGTGAAGGGATAATTGAGATAACGATCTCCCATTGCTCTGTGTAACAACAAGAGGATTTTTAAAGTTAAATTGTGATTGGCTTCCAGTTAGGGAAGAATGTTCATCTAGAGCCAGTGGTATTTACCAACTATGCCTGTGAAAACATTCCTTTTTACCCTCAGATGCTTACTCAGCCTTCTTTTTTCCAAGTGACATTATTATAGCCTTTACTAGTCAGAAAAATTAAAAGCACATTTTAAAAGCATGAATAGCAGTCTTCCTTCAGTTGCATAAAATTACTACTTTTTATGATCATGTAAATATGGAAGATTTCTGAAACTTAGAGAATTTAACTGCTAAACATCCTTTGACATTTTAAGAACACAAATCATAGAAGTAGAAAGTATATGACACTTTTTTTGTTGTTGTTTTATTGGGCTGCTTAATGACTTTGTTCAATTGAAATGTGGAAATGTGACTAAGAAGTTTTGGGCATTCTTTTTGCTATGACTTCATTGACTGACCAAGCAATATAATTAAGTCCTCAGATAGGATACAGTATACATGATAAATATATCAAATTGAAAGTTTTTCTGGGTAAAGTAAATCTGATTTATTGGCCATTTGTTTACCTATTAGTCTTTAGTCATTTACTTTATGGATTTTTATAAAGTTTTCAAATGTTAAAAAAGCTCTATTTGTAATTACATTGTGATATTTAGTTGGTTATCAAAGTCTTTTTCCCCTTGTGTCACACTTTTCCCCCCTTTAGTTTCTCCCTTCCCCCGTGCTGGCACAAGTAAGTTTCTTAGCTTCTGAGTATTAGATTTTTAATCTGTATAGGAGTTATGCAGAGTCTGCCTATTTTGATTGTCTAACTCAGTGTCTAATACATAGTAAAAGCTTGATATATGTTATATGTTTGTTTTTATTATATACTGGTGACCTGGTGCACGAAATTCATGCATGGGGGGTGGGGGTTCCCTCAGTCCAGCCTGCACCCTCTCCAATCGGGGACCCTTTGGGGGATGTCTGACTGCAATTGGACATCCCTCTTGCAATCTGAGACTGCTGGCTTTTAACTGCTCACCTGCCTGATTGCCCCTAACTGCCCTCCCCTGCCAGCCTGGTCGCTCCATGCAGCGTGCTCTTCGATCGTGCATGAGGGCGTCCCGACCAATTTGCATATGCTTCTATTATTAGTATAGATATTACAGCTTATGCAGTAACTTTCACATATGGTCTTTTGATGATATTGTAAACTGAAGTGGTCAGTTAATGTTTTACTAAGTTTAGTGGCAACCCCTTTGATTGTCACATATCAGAAGGTTCCCAAACTTTCTTAATTCACTGCACCGTTAGTGTGCTAGTAACTTTTTCATGAAATCTTTAGATTGAAAGAAATCGAATAATTCAATGTTCTTAGTAGTTAGGGCCAAATAACTGACATATTTATTTATGTTCTAACAACTTGAAAAAATAATGCATATGAATTCTTTGGCTTTTCTTATTTGAACAAATACTTTTTATTTCATTCTTAAATAACTTATTTTCCCCCCCAATGGAATAGGTGCATTTCTTGGGTAGTAAACAACTTCTCAAACTTTGGAACCAGGTTGGGAATTCCTACTGTCATTTCATATTCTACATTGATTTTTTGGCCGTTAAGAAATTATAGAGGCCTAGTTTTGTAGCCATACGATGGAATAAAAAAGAATGCAGCAGAATCTGTTTTTGAAACTGAACTACCTTGAACTGGTGGTTTATGCAGTGTTCCGCAGATGTCAAAAATTAGTTGTTTCTCTTGGAGAGGAGCTTTGAGTTCACTGCACCTTGGTGTAGTGTTTGGTAACCATCATCCATATTTTAGAATTATTAGGGATAGAATGTGTAAACTCACATCTATTTAAGATCAAAGAGAATTTTAATCCTAGTTTTAGTTTAGACTTCAACTAAGTTGTTTTTTCTTTAACCATGTTTTTAATCTTTAAAGTGGCAATATTTTTACAAATAAAATAACAAAAATACAAAGCTTTCTTTTGTATACAAAGCTCCCAGACTTTTTTTTTTTATTGCTTAAAGTATTACAAAGGGTATTACATATGTATCCATTTTATCCCCCCGCCCTAGACAGTCCCCTAGCCTCCCCTATCACCCAGTGTCTTATGTCCATTGGTTATGCTTATATGCATGCATACAAGTCCTTTAGTTGATCTCTTACCCCCCTACCTCCTGCCCCCCAACCCTCCCCGGCCTTCCCGCTGCAGTTTGACAATCTGTTTGCAAAGCTCCCAGACTTTTGAAAAGTGAATCATTGATATAAGTAAAAGTTTTTAAAAAAATCTTTCTGAAGAAAGACACTGTTTAAATGCTAGTTATTTAATGAAGGAAATAGGAAAACACTGAAGTATGGATAAATGGAATTTTTTACCCAGTGTCCTATTTAAATCTTTCACGTGATCTGTCAATAGTATAAACGTGTTCTGAACACTGAAGGATGGTATATAATTGAATACTTCATGTTCATAATTGTTAGGCTATGATTTGATCTGAACTATGTAATGGGAAAGGCATATTATTATTCTTAAGGCTTTTAAAAGTATGCTACATAGAGCATTTTTTTCAGTAAATTAAACATTTTTCAGAATTAAGACAAAATTAACTTACCATTTTCTGTAGGTATTTTGATTTCTCCTTTATTATGAAAGTCTTGTTCAGTTCTTCTGACACATGAGATTAAGAACTTTGGATCCTTTTAAAATAAACTAAAACTCAATGATACGGGGTTTTGGTAATTTCAACAAATCATAAATTTCAATCACAAAGGAAAGAAACCACATCATAAGCACATTTATACTGAAAGGGGTGTTTTCCTCTCTAAATAACCATTTTGTGTTAATGTTCATTGATTCAGATGTGTAAAATCAAAGTACTGTTTATTATCCTACCATTTGCTTTCATTCTGAATTGTCTCAATTTATAGCAAAGCATGAACACAAATAAAATAGTAGACCAAAATTGGTCCGCTTTTGATCATGTACTGTTTTGTGTGTGTGTGTGTGTGTGTGTGTGTGTGTGTGTGTGTGTGTGTATGTGTGAGAAATCTGAGGATATTTTTCCATTGATTTTTTAAAAATTAAATCTTTATTATTCAGATTATTACATTTGTTCCCCTTCCCCCCCCCCATAACTCCCCTCCTCCCAGTTCCCACCCCACCCTCCGCCCTCATTCCCCACCCACTGTCCTCATCCATAGGTGCACGGTTTTTGTCCAGTCTCTTCCCACATCTCCCACACCCCTTTCCCCCCCAAGAATAGTCAGTCCATTCCCTTTCTATGTCCCTGATTCTATTATTATCATCAGTTCATTCTGTACATCAGATTATTTATTCACTTGATTCTTAGATTCACTTGTTGATAGATGCATATTTGTTGTTCATAATTTGTATCTTTACCTTTTTCTTCTTCTTCCTCTTCTTAAAGGATACCTTTGAGCATTTCATATAATCCTGGTTTGGTGGTGATGAACTCCTTTAGCTTTTTCTTATCTGTGAAGCTCTTTATCTGACCTTCATTTCTGAATGATAGCTTTGCTGGATAAAGTAATCTTGGTTGTAGGTTCTTGGCATTCATCACTTTGAATATTTCTTGCCACTCCCTTCTGGCCTGCAAAGTTTCTGTTGAGAAATCAGCTGACAGTCGTATGGGTATTCCCTTGTAGGTAACTGAGTTTCTTTCTCTTGCTGCTTTTAAGATTCTCTCTTTGTCTTTTGCTCTTGGCATTTTAATTATGATGTGTCTTGGTGTAGTCCTCTTTGGATTCCTTTTGTTTGGGGTTCTCTGCACTTCCTGGACCTGTAAGTCTATTTCTTTGACCAGGTAGGGGAAGTTTTCTGTCATTATTTCTTCAAATAGGTTTTCAGTATCTTGCGCTCTCTCATCTTCTGGCACCCCTATAATTCTGATGTTGGTACGCTTGAAGCTGTCCCAGAGGCTCCTTACACTATCTTCGTATTTTTGGATTCTTTTTTCATTTTGCTTTTCTGGTTGGGTGTTTTTTGCTTCTTCGCATTTCAAATCTTTGCCTTGATTCTTGCGCTCCTCTGGTCTGCTGTTGGGAGTCTGTATAGTATTCTTTATTTCAGTCCGTGTATGCTTAATTTCTAGTTGGTTCTTTATCATAATATCGAGGGTCTCATTAGTTTTCTTGAGGATCTCACTACATTTATCGGTGGCTTCTAGACAGTTCTTAAGAGACCTTAAAAGTGTGGTTCTGAACTCAATATCCTCCATTGACAGTTTTGTCCTGTTTCTTTGTCTCCGCATTTTTTATGCTTTCTTGGTACACCCCCTAGTGGTCTTTGTGCGCAGTTTTGTTGTAGTTAAGCCTTGATTGATGTCGGCAATACCAGGGGTGATTTGATCTCCAGGCTAACTGGCTATGAGAATCAGCTGTGTCTGCAGTGGGAGAGCTTCTGTGCTGGATCTCTAGGGCGGTGCTAATCTAGCGTTTGCCTGAGGCTATCCGGCAAATGGCTCTGCGCAGGGCTTGGGTGGGGCGGGTCCCTGGGGCTCTACAGGGCGGGCAGGAGCGAGCAGTTATGGCTGCTCTCAGTTCCGTCCCTAGGGGCTCTGCCTCACAGAGTCCCAGCAACCGCTGCAAACCTAGGAGAGAAAGCTGCCTTGGATTTCCGACCGAAGCCAGACAGTCCCGCTTCTCCCGTTAGAGTGGGTCCCTACAGACTCGCCCAGATCTGGAGCTCAGAGTCTGAAACTCCCTCCCAATTGAAAACAACAACCACGCCCTCCGCCGCCAGCCCGCTCGCGCTCACTCCGCACCTGAGTATTTCACTTCAGTACTGCGCCTCCTCTGAGTCTGGGTATGAAATTCTCTTTCCTCCTAGTTGTAGAATTTCCACTCAGCCAGCCTTCCTGTGGTTTTGGATGATGTCCGTTCCGTCTTTAGTTGTTTTTCTGAAGTGGTTGTTCAAGGCAGCAATCTCCGGCGTTAACCTATGCCGCCATCTTGGTTTCCGAGATCTTAAAAATTAATCCTCTTTTTTTAAAATCAGACCACGAAGTAATATATTTTGAATTCCTAATCATTTAAGAGAAAACACATTTTATTTTTTCAAAAACAAGTTATACATTAGATATTTAATTAATTTCTCCCGATTCAATTTGCACCTTAAACTTTCAGAGCTTTAAATTTTAGGTAGCAAATTAAATACTTAGCAGTTTTCAAATCAATACTTTTGCATTTAAGGATACATTTCAAATAAAATATAAGGCATTTTCAATTAATAGATTAACTTCTATCTTCTAGACTTCATACTAGGCATACTCAGATCAACATTTCAGTATTGTAAATCTCAATACTTTTAGATGATTTGAACTTAAAAGTTTTAAGTTTCCAGCCAATAAGCCTGGCATAGCTGCTAATTTCAAAATGGTCACAATTTTCCTGCTGGGGAAGTCAAGAAGCAAACCCATAGCTATTCACATGTAAACTTGACTGTCAACTTCCTGGTGGTACTTGCCTCAGGGTGGGAAATTTCAAAAGAGCTACTTTAAATCGCCTTGGGAAACCAGCCTGCATTTCTTTCTCAGGTTCATCTCCGCCATTTTTAAGGCCAAAACAGTCTCGGGTTTTTATTCTGTACATAGCAAAAGGTCAAGTTCAGCTCAAAACTATGCGCACTCGTTTTTAAGCTGGCCTTTTCCCTTTACATGTGCACAGAAATCCTGGATGCATTTATGAATTAGTAAAAGCTTTTCAATTACAAGAAGGACTTTAATTTTAGAATACTTGGGGAGGGGGCGTCCACACTGGATCGCCACGTGCTCCTTCTTCCCTTTCCCCACATCCTGCTTTTGGGGGAAGTTTCAGCAAATGACTCAGATGGTGTATTTTTCCCAAAGTCATGCTTAATTGAAAAAGACATTTTAAGTTTTTCCCTATTTTGCTTTCTAAAGCAATGGCTAGCACCCAAGGTTATCTTAGCCAAAGTTTGGTTGTCATAAGATGTTCTCCGGTAATTTTTAAATAAAACATTGAGTAATCTCATTGTGGGAGAGCTTATAGCTCTGCCTTTTCCTGCCACCTTTGAATCTCTCCACACCAGAGGCGGATTCGGCAGTGGGATTTCATTTCTTAATACAGATTTTAGATTCCAAACACAAATTAAGATAAGAAAACACATTAAGATGACCATGGCACTATTTTTTCAGCCTGATCTAAAAGAGTACCTTTTTCAAGAAAAACAAAGGTTATATTCTATAATAACACACAAAGAACTGTAAAAGATTACCTTCTAAAATTTTAATACTTTAAACATGCAAATCAAAAGCCTATAATAAAGTTTCTTAGTTTTTAAAAGCCAAATATACCTTTTTAAAGCCGAATCTACTTTTTTAAAGCCAAATCCTGCCCCGTTTGTTAGCCTGGTTAAGAAAACATTCCCAGTGTACTTACAGACCCGGGTTTCTGTAGTTGATCCTGGGCATTGCGTGCGGTAGAATTCCCCTTCTAGAACCTTTTTTCGGTGAGTTTCCCACACCTTTTCAGTGAAAACTTCCTTTTCTCGCTCCAGCGAGGCCTGCACTTCCAGATTACCCATCGGGCGCCAGATGTTGAGTAAGACTCCCTCCACGTTCTGCGTGGAGTAGGGTTCGGTATCTGAAAGAGGAGCCGCACAACAAATGAGAGAAAAAGACACAAGATAATTTTGCAATATTGGGGGACCAGGCGGCAAGTCCCGAAGGACTTCCTCCGTGCTCAGGCCTCACCAAGCTTTTATTGATCTGGGATGCACCCATAGCATAGCCCTTCGACAGGTGCCCCCCTAGTAACAAGCAGACTAGCCCATCAGCAAGGATTTACATAATAATAAATGGGGGAGTAGTTTCAGCTACCACTGTCTGGACAAACAGAGGTGGCGCCTAGCTCCGACCTTTGCTAGGGCTTCAAAGGCACCCAGCCTTGGGCGGGGGGGGGGGGGGGGGGGTTCTCTGTCTACGCTTATCAGATAGTGAAGGCAATAAACAGTTTCCCACATTCACTGCTAGTATTAGTGGAGAGAAATGGTGAACTTGTGGGTAAGGCATGTAAGGGAAATGAATGCAACACAATTATAGCGATAAGTCATTAGCGAACATTGTAGTTTATTATTAATAATTATGTATAACAGGATATTTGAAAAATCAAGTTACGAAATTTTTATTAAAACATTTCTTACATACCATAATATTGGCTGGGTCTCAAAATATTCATTGAGGGCCACATGCGGCCTGGGGGTTGCGAGTTTGACATGCTTGTGCTAGATGAATATTTCTAAGGGGGAAGACCATTGAAGAGGAACTTTTACAGACCCTAAACCAAATGAGGTAGGTCATCTATAGAAGCTCTGCAGAACTTGTGCTGTGCTTTTAGAAACCTTAGCAGAACTATGACTCCCAACCTATTCTTCTCCCAGGTCCTGTTTCCTATAACCCTCCCTCATTTAGTACTTCCTTTTTAGTAGTAGTGTTAAAATGGTGACTTTTTCTATTGAAAATTCTGGCCAAAGGTGACAGAAGTTGTTTGGTGATTTTTGTTTCCCCAAGCATAAAGGAGATTCCAAAATAATTTCTCAGTTATAAAGAATTAGTGCTATCATTACTTTTGGTCAAGTATATATACAAATTACTCTGTCATCGTGTTTATGCAAATATTTCTGAATTCTCAGAAAAAGTATATAGCATTGTAGAAACCTCAACATGTGATAGATTGCCTTTGATTCTGTAATCTTCTCTCTCCCTGCCTCTTCAAATCTCAGTAGGTAGTTTGGCTGTAGGAAATTGTGTTTTTATAAATAAAACTAGGAGCCCAGTGCGCAATTCGAAATCGCGTGGCACTGCCCACTATTTGGTCCAGCCCTGCCTCCCTCTCTGGCACTTGAAGCAGCAGCTGCAGCTGCTGCAGCTGCTGCTGATCAGGCCCTCCCCCAGCGCAGGTGCGTGGAGGCCCCTGCCGCCCTGCCCCCGATGCTACGTGCACAACCTCCTGTCTGGTAGACCCATCACGACAGTGGTTCTCAACCTTGGCTGCACATTAGAATCACCTGGGAATCTTTAAAATCCTGATTTCTGGGCCTCATCTTCCGGAAATTCTGTTTTTTTTTTGTTATAGGGTGAGGCCACAACATTAGTAACAAAGAAACAGAATTTCTGGAGGATGAGGCTCAGAAATCAGGATTTTAAAAAGATTCCCAGGTAATTTTAATGTGCAGCCCAGGTTGAGAACCACTGTGTTATGGTGTCCTGGTTAATTAGCATATTATATATATACTAGAGGCCCGGTGCACAAAAAATTTGTGCACTCGGGGGCGGGGGTCCCCCTCAGCCCAGCCTGTGCCCTCTCGCAGTCTGGGAGCTCTCGGGAGATAACAACCTGCTGGCTTAGGCGTGCTCCCTGCCCCCTGTCATGCACAGAGCAGGGCAGATCAGGAGGTTGCGATGCCACCCTCAGTCACGCTCAGGGTAGGGCCAATTGGGGTGTTGGGGCACTGCCCCCTGTCACACTCAAGGCAGGGTCGATGGGGAGGTTGCGGCGCCACCCCCTGTCATGCACAGAGCAGGGCCAATCAGGGGGTTGGGGCGCCACATCCTGTCACAGAGTAGGGCCGATAGGGGAGTTGGGGCACTGCCCCCTGTCACACACGGAGCAGGGCGGATCAGGGGGTTGGGGCACCACCCTCTATCACACACAGAGCAGGGCCGATCAGGGGGTTGGGGCGCTGCCACTGTCACACTCAGGGCAGGGCCGATGGGGAGGTTATGGCTCTACCCCGTCACACACAGAGCTGGGCGTGTGGGGTGGGGGGTTGGGGCGCTGCACCCTGTCACACACAGAGCAGGGCCTGTGGGGTGGAGGGGTTGGGGCGCCGCACCCTGTCACACACAGAGCCGCAGTGCGATCAGGGGATTGGGGAGCTCCCCCCTATCAGGCACAGAGCAGGGCTGATCAGGGGGTTGGGGCTCCCTCCCCTGTCACGAACAGAGCAGGGCCGATAGGGAGGTTGTGGCCCTGCCCCCTGTCACAGAGCCACAGGGCGATCAGGGGGTTTGGGCGCTGCCCCCTGTCACGCTGATCCCGGTGCCGGGAGGTCTCTCAGCTCCGCTGATCCCAGTGTTGGGAGGCCTCGCAGCTCCGCTGATCCTGGTGCTGGGAGGCGTATTACCCTTCTACTATATAGAATAGAGGCCTGGTGCATGGGTGGGGGCCGGCTGGTTTGCCCTGAAGAGTGTCCTGGATCAGGGTGGGGGTCCCCACTGGGGTGCCTGGCCAGCCTGGGTGAGGGGATGATGGCTGTTTCTAGCTAGTCACACACCCTTCAGGGTGGGGGTCCTCACTAGGGTGCCTGGCCAGTCTGGGTGAGGGGCTGAGGGCTGTTTTCAGGCGGGCGTGTGACTGAAGCTCCCAACTGCTCCTTTTTTTCTTTTCTTTTTTTAATTCTGGGTCAGCTTTAGCTCTGGCTCCAGCTCTGAGGCCTCTGCTGCTGAACGAAGGTATCTGATTTGTTTGGGTTCTATAATCTCGAAACACTGTATCAACTCCAGCTCTGAGATCCCGGCTGCTGAAAGCGGGTTTCTGGGGTTTTGTTTAGCTTCTATATTTGTTACAATGTTTCAAACTGCAAGCACAGAGGCCGGCAAGGCAGGCGGGGAACGTTGCAGTCCTCCGTCACTGAAGCAAGCAAGTCTCATGTTCAGTTTAAGCTGCCTGGCTGCCGGCCACCATCTTGGCTGGCAGTTAATTTGCATATCTCCCTGATTAGCCAATGGGAAGGGTAGCGGTCGTACGCTAATTACCATGTTTCTCTTTAATTAGATAGGATATATATATATATATATATATATATATATATATATATATATATATATTCTCCCACAAAAACTGGTAAGACATAACTTAATTTACAAGTTGCAGGGCTTCTGCCTGCAGTCCTTATAAACTCGACTTAATTTTAGATTTTCTGAATTTATTGATCACTCTTTTCATTATTTGGGGGGAGGGACATGAGATTGAGGATAATTCATACTAATTACTTAAGACATAGGGGAGTTTTGCTTGCTCTATGAAGAAATTAGGCTTTACTGCATTTGTATAGTGTTTCTGAAAACATGCTGCATATAAGAGTTCTTGAAAATCCTATGTTTCTCACTTAGAATCTATAATGAAATTGACTGGGATGAAATCAGAAATAGGAGGCACCAGAAGTTATTCCTGTGTACATGAGGATTTTTCAAATATAGTTTTTAAGCAGAAGGAATGTTTTTGAATAAGTGAATAAATTTGGCATTAAAATTATTTAAATTTTTTACAGTTTTGGGAAATATTAAATTAGGGAGCATGCATTTGTATTACGTTTGTGTTACATAGGTATTACTAATAAAATGAAAGGATACATAAACAATAATGGATGAGGTTTCTGCCTTTGGGAACCTTAGAATCTAATTGAGCAGATGGGATTTGCAAGCAAGAAAGAAGGAAACAATGCTATAAATTATGTAAAAGTAGAATGAATTAAAAATTAAGAAACTAAGAATTTATAATCGGAATTTTACATTTGAAATAATCAGACAAGGTTTCATTCAATTAATATTCAATTAATACAAAATGGCTACTATGTGGAAGAATTGGATACTTGTTTTTGGGTTAGCATAGAGAAGTAATGAAAGTAATCTATAGTAGTACCTATAGTGTGAAGATGAAATGAGATTATACAAATAAAGTATCAGGATAATACTTAGTACATAAAGTTTAGTAAAAGTTAGCTGTTATTATTAGCATGTTTATATGTATGTCTAATATTCTTTGATGGGAGTTATAATGATGATATACCATTTACTAAGTGCATCACTCTTCTTAGTTTTTTGTGTACATTTAATCCTTAGAATTTTATGGGGCATAACTATTGTTGTTATCCCTATTTTACAGATGAGAAAAACTGAAGTATAGAGGGGTTAAATATATTGCCCAAACCTCTAGGAAGTTGAAGAATAACTGTCATGGAATTAGATTGTATCATTGGGGGTAGCTAAAGAAAGACTGTAAGTACTGGGTTGCTTAAATCTGATAATAGTTGAAAGGTACTAAATATATAGTTTTCATTAATTATATCATTGCTTCTCTAGGAGTGTAATCAATAATTTGTAAAGTATTGAGCTGAAGGGTGTATGTTTATTTTCTAACCTCAGCACTTACACTTAAGAGCCATCATTGATACATTGCAGGTAGAGTATATTTTACTTATTTAGCAGTTTTGACAGTTCTTTCTGAAGATAGCCTCTTCCCTTATACTAATGCTTAGTTTGTTTCCTTAGTATTATTTGTGTGACTCAACATCGAGGAATTTTTGTTATAAATACCCAGGCCTTCTACTCCCAATTACTAAGCATAAAAACAGTCTAATTAGTTGAAACCTGGGTTGTACGTAAATTGTGGAAAGAATTTTCATCTAAAACTAATATGATCCTGGAGTCTTTCTCACTAAATTTGGTAACTTAAAAATATCCAGATGGGAAATAATATTAACAAGACTATTATGTTCAAGCATAATTGTGCAATTAATAACCTGCTGGTCAAGACTTGCTTCTGAGTTAACCTGTTTGAACAACTAAGGGATGACCTTCCTGTACATTCATTCCAAAAATAATTAGACAGCTTGCTGAAAATATTAAAGAATTAGTTTTTATATTAGAATTAGACTTACAGCAATAAGCTTTAAACTAGTAACAGCTGATATTACAAATTGGTTTCATTTTGAAGTTTTAGGATCTTCATTCTTGGCAAGACCCTTAGCACTTATCTGGATATCCTTTACATTTCACTCACTTTCATATTTCCTACAATACGTATTTTAAACTTTTAATCTGCCTCACACGCATGACTTCATCCTAAATTTCTACCTCTGATTGTCAGCATAAGAGCACAATTATTTCTCAGAGAAACTACAGAATCCTCAGAATCTCTCAATTTCTCGTTGCCTATATAGGGTAAGGCAAAAGTAGGTTTACATTTAGTATGTGAAACAGTTTATTACTTAATCATTATTTATTATTGTATTTTCCATATGAACAACTGTAAAGTCCCTCACTCTTTAACTTAACTGCATTTAGGTCCATCTTAGAAGCCTCCCTATAGTGTTAGGAAAAGAGATTTAGCCTTTTATCTGTACCTTGGTCCTTCCTTTCCTCTTGTATATCTCACAGATATTTCATGCTTAACACCAAATTCCTCATCATTTTCCACCTTTTAAAATTGTCTGTGCATGTAGATTACACCATGAGCTAGAAATTTGGGAATCATCTTGTAACTTACTGCTATTGGCTCTCCCTAATCCAGTCAGATTCCACTCCTGCTTACTGTCTCTCCACAGTCCATGTCAACTTCATTTCCTTAGTTCTAATTCATTGCTAACCTATATCGCAACAACTCTCTTATGTGGGCATTCCTGCTGTTCCTATTTTGCAAGATCATACAGCTAATAAATGTCAATAGTTTTCTCCAAATAATTTTTATGTTGATTTTTAAAAATAATGATTTTACTGGGAAAATATATTGGGATTGGCCAAGAGAGCTTTAAAAATGAATAATAATGAAGGGAACTGTAGCTACGACTAGATATACTATTAACATATAATGATAAAGTAATATGATTTGGCTATTAATAAAAATAGACTAGAGGCGCGGTGCACAAAAATTTGTGCACTCGGGGGCAGGGGGAGGTCTCTTAGCCCGGCCTGTGCCCTCTCGCAGTCTGGGACCTCTCAGGGGATGACCACTTGCTGGCTTAGGCTTGCTCCCCGGGGGATTGGGCCTAAGATGGCAATCAGACATCCCTCTGGCAGCCCAGCAGCCCTCGGGGATATCCACATGCCAGCGGGGAGCAGGCCTAAGCTGCAGTCAGACATCCTTAGCGCTGCTGAGGAGGCAGGAGAGGCTCCCACCACCACCGCTGTACTGGCAGCCATCAGCCTGGCTTGTGGCTGAACAGAGCTCTCCATGTGAGAGTGCCCTGACCACCAGAGGGCAGCTCCTGCGTTGAGCATCTGCCCCCTGGTGGTCAGTGTGTGTCATAGTGACCAGTCATTCCCAGTCTTTCTGCTGTTAGGGTCAGTTTGCAGATTGCCCTCTTACTATATAGGATAGAGACCTGGTGTACAGGTGGAGGCCAGCTGGTTTGCCCTGAAGGGTGTCCCGGATCAGGGTGGGGGTCCCGCTTGGGTGCCTGGCCAGCCTGGGTGAGGGGATGATGGCTGTTTGCAGCTGGTCGCACCCTCTTCAGGGTGGGGGTCCCCACTGGGGTGCCTGGCCAGTCTAGGTGAGGGGCTGAGGGCCGTTTTCAGGCTGGCGGGTGACTGAAGCTCCCAACTTCTCCTTTTTTTATTTTTATTTTTTATTTTGGGATTTATTTACCTTCTATGGCTGTCACTGGAACTGAGAGCCGGCTTTAGCTCTGAGGCTCGGCTCCAGCTCTGAGACCTCGGCTGCTGAAAGCAGGTATCTGGGTTTGTTTGGCTTCTATAATTGAAACACTGTTGCAGCTCCAGCTCCGAGGCCAGCTGGCTGAATGCAGGTTTCTGGGGTTTGTTTAGCTTCTATAATTACAGCATTTTCTTAGAGTGCAGCTCAGAGGCCGGCAGCGGCAGGTGGGGAACCTTGGCTTCCTCCATCACTGGAGCAAGCAAGCCTCCTGTTAGCTTCAGCTGCCTGGCTGTCAGCCGCTATCTTGGTTGGCAGTTAATTTGCATATCACCCTGATTAGCCAATGGGAAGCGTGTCGGAGGTACGGTTAATTACCATGTTTGTCTATTATTAGATAGGATGAGTGGAACAGAAAGCTAAAAACATAACCATATATAAAAATATATAATAAAGAGAGCATTTAAAAGATATTTTTATTGATTTCAGAGAGGTAGGGAGAGGGAGAGTGAGAAACATCAATGATAGAACCATTGATCGGCTGTCTCCTGTATGCCCCACATTGAGGATCGAGTCACACCCTGGGCATATGTCCCAACTGGGAATCCAGCTGAGACTTTCTGGTTCATAGGAGGCTTAACCACTGAGCCATGCTGGCCAGGCAAAGATAGCATTTTGAATTGGTGGTGAGGAGATGGTTTTTTCAGAACCCTTGGATATGAAACCTAGAGAAAGGTGCTGAACTTCTCTAGGGAAGCTACTCATACAACCCAGTGCCAGTGTTTCAGTTCTGAATTTTTCCATGTATATTGCTAGAACATGTGTCTTCTTATAGCAAAAAATCATTAGATTCCAATCTCACTATACAACAAATTAAATATGAAATGAGTTAAAAATGAGGTAGTAAAAATTAGAAAGTCTCTGTGTTTATTAGATCTTAAAATGAAAAACACATTTTCTTAACATAAAACCACAGGGAGAAAATCTCCAAAGGAAAACCTAAACGGAATTAAAAAGGTGAACTAGGAAAAAAGTGGACAATATATGATAACAAAAATTACCATCTTATAAAGAGCTTTTAGAAATACTAAGGAAATGAATGAATCAATATAAAAATTGAGAGAGGACATCAATGAAGAAAATGAAGATACATTAAGAAATAGCTAAAGCCAAAAAAAGATCACATAAGTTCATCCTGATACTAGGATTTAGCGAAATCATATTTGCCTAATAATCTTTAAAGAGAGTTGTAAGCCCTGGCCAGGTAGCTCAGTTGGTTAGAGCGTAGTCCTGATACGCCAAGGTTGTGTGTTTATCCCTGGTCAGGGCACATATAAGAATCAACCAATGAATTCATAAATAAGTGGAACAACATCCCCCCCCCCTTTCATATCAATAAATTAAAAAAAAATTTTTTAAGAGTTAAAAATAATAAGGGTGGAGCAACCTTTTTGGAGGAAAATTTGACAGCATGTTTAAAGAGCATTAAAAAAATAGAGATGGATACACAAATTTATATGAAAGACTATTAAGATTATATATCCCACACACAGATATTATTAAAAAAATTGTGACGTATTCATAATCTCATAAACTATGCAGCTACTAAAATTTTTGTTGAAAACAAGGTGATGATACAAATTGAACTCAAAATAGATGCCTACAATTCTGTGAATAAAAAAAAGAAAAGAAAGCCTTCTAACAGAAGGTTTTATACCAAAGTGATAACATTTGTTAAAGATTAAGGATGAGTTCTTATTTTTTTTCTCTTTTAAAAGCTTTTTGAATGTATATTAATTTAGTAATTAGGAAAAGATGCCATTTTCTGTTTAAATAAAAAGAGCCAAACTATCGTTTTTAAATTATTATTATTATTATATTTGTTGAAATAGCTGAAAGTGAGAGTGCTTGAATATTGTTATTTGGAGAATTTGACACTGCTTAGCCCTAGGATCTGATGGGATCTCTACACAGGTAGTTGGATGGGACCATGGTTGAGTCATATATGATAGTATCAGTGTAGAAGTTTAATGGTGAGGAAGGTGCTTTAAAATTGTGGAAAAATGAAATTCTAGTCAATTAGGGTGTTTTATAATTAGTCTGAAAAATTCATAGATCTTGATTTACTCTTAAGTTTCTAAACTTTCTAGCTTAGGGCCGTGTGTGTGTGTGTGTGTGTGTAACATTTTTAAATCATTGAAATATAGACAGGCTTTTTTAAGCTACCTAATGAGAGGAGAGAAGTCATTTGTTTATTTTGCTCAATTATTTTCACATAGAGATGCTCATTAATTTGATCTTACTTCAATTTTCTTTTTGTATAGTGGAAAATTTCTTTTGTTTAACCATTTTAAAATACATCTCTTGGCTTAGGAGCAGAAAGGGAAGGGAAGGAAAATCTAGACAGCCTTTGAGTGATGACAGAGTGCTATATGCTAGATAAAGGACTAATGGAGGATGAAAAAAGGGTATTACTAGACCCGGAGGAAGATAAAGAAGCAGCAGTACTGATAGGATTGGCATAGTCTTGCAGAAGAAAAATGAGTGGAATGTGGCTTAACTCTCTTAATACCTTTCATGGATATAGTAACTTTCATTTTGGAAAGCACAACCACTTATCCACATTCATGGTTTGTAATTGTATGATCTTCAATAGAGATCCTACCACCATGGAGCTGTATAGTTTTTTTTTTCCTTTTCCCTAAAAGCTTTGCTAAGATTGCTTACTTGATTTTCTTTTACATGCAAAGGGCAATCGGAATGCTTTTAGAGCCACATTTATATAATTTATTGTATGTAGATACAATTAAACTTACTAGGATTTTGAAGTTTTCATTTCATTTTAGTTCTTTTGTAATTCTGTTCCTCATTTTGATTCACATGAAGAAAATGTTTGGCTGTTCCTTGTGATAGAGCTTTATAAAGAAGTATTTATACTTTGCAAAAAGTATTGGAAAACTGAAACACCTGAGGAATTTTGTGTGGTTTCTTTATATTAAGATCAGATGTGTATATATTACATAGCCTGAGGTATTTGGACAGAATAGAATGATATTAAATTTTTTTGGGGGGGGGGATTCTGAAAATTAAAGGAACTAGCTAGCACTTTTTAATGGATTTTATGCACTATTGTCAATATTGTTTGAAGATGAATGGTTTCATTCATTTTTAAGACTCATTTATGAAAGAGAACAAATAGGAAAAAAAAAGGAATGTGAAGCAATATCCAGCTGAACTCTTCCAAAAACAAGATAGTATACCACATAATTTATCCTATCAAAATATCAAAGTAGCGACACTTGGCTTACACATGTATTTTATTAAAAATAAATATAGCAGTTATTAATGTGTTGAGTTTTTATTGTATTATTTAGTTCAGTATGCATGATTTTAGATAAATCATAGTTTCAATGATTACATATTTTTGTTAGGTATACCTCTACTTCCCCAAAAGAGAAACATGCAAATTAACCATCACTCCACTACACCCACAAGCCACGCCCACCAGCCAATTGGGAATGAGTATGCAAATTAACCTAACTAAGAGGGCGGCAGCCATGGAGCTGGAGAGAGGAGGGGGCTTGGGTTGCCCCCTTGGAAGAAGCCAAGCTGGCCAGCTGGCCCTGGTCTTCACTTAGGGCTATAAAGTTTTAATTATAGAAGTTAAATAAATCCCAGATACCTGCTTCCAGCCTGCCATGGCCTCCACTCAAGGAAGTGCTGAAAAAAAAAATAGAAAAAAAAACAAACGGAAAGGCTGGGAGCTTGGGTCACCGGGGGGTGTGGCCACCCTGAAAATGGCCATCAGCCCCTCACCCAGGCTGGCCAGGCACTCCAGTGGGGACCCCCACCCTTAAGGGGGTGTGGCCAGCCTGAAAACGGCCCTCAGCCCCTCACCCAGGCTGGCCAGGCACCCCAGTGGGGACCCCCAACGTGAAGGGGGTGTGACGAGCCTGAAAACAGCCCTCAGCCCCTCACTAAGGCTGGCCACACCCCCATAAGGTGAGGGTCCCCACTGGGGTATTTGGCCAACCTGCAAACAGCCATCAGCCCCTCATCCAGGCTGGCCAGGCACCCCAGCAGGATCCCCACCCTGATCCGGGATACCCTTCAAGGCAAAACAGCCGGCCCCCACCTGTGCACCAGGCCTCTATCCTATATAATAAAAGGTTAATATGCAAATTGACCCTAACAGCAGAACGACTGGGAATGACTGGTCACTGTGACACACACTGACCACCAGGGGGCAGGTGCTCAATGCAGGAGCTGCCCCCTGGTGATCAGTGCACACCCACAGGGGGAGCTCTGCTCAGCCACAAGCCAGGTTGACAGCTGCCAGCACAGTGGTGGTGCGGGAGCCTGTTCCCCACTGGCAAGTGGGCATTCCCTGAGGGCTGCTGGGCTGCCAGAAGGATGTCTGA